>NC_056737.1:372023399-372103399 GCF_019279795.1 Protopterus annectens | reverse complement strand
CACACTCACACACTCTCTGTCTCTCTCTCTCCCTCTGATTCTAACTACTGTTTTGTGGTAAGATGGCATACCACCTAATTCCATCAGGTGTCTGTCATGCAGTGGTCCAAATAATTCCTCCCCACTGCCACCATTGCTGCATTACTCTTTTGCTAGATGAGCTTGCATCAGTCATGCACTCTCATCACCCAGCGTCTGACTCCTTCATTGTCTGGGCATATTAGTCATATCTGGGTTAGTAAGGCTGCATTTAGGCCTGCATCCCTCTCAGCCATGGAACCAGTCTGTCAGCACTGAGGTATCTGGTGAGCAAAGGTCACTTTTTGAAATTCTAGTACTGTACTGTACCACCATTACAGAAATATAGACATGTATATATGTGTGTGTTTTTCAGAAATTTCTTAAGAGAAATTAAGCACATAATGAGTGGGAGTTAAGGAAACACTACAGAAAGGAGACAGCACTGTGATAAACCAGGTCCGCAGACAAAATGTGCTTAACCACAAAGAAAACAAAACAAACCTTGTACAAATTAGTAAAATGAATAATGATATCCATACACGTATTTATAAAAGGGAAGTTCAGAAAAATAGATATACTCACATAGAGAGCATGCACGCATCCCACATTTTTAAAGGCATTGTTAAGAGCTAGTTACTATATGGTAGTAGGTTGAACACATATGATGTTAAATATGAAGAGCAAACTAATGAAATGCTAAATGAGTTTGAGGGCAGGGGTTATAAAAGGGAATTATTGGAAGAAATAAAGGTGCAGGTAATAAGTGAGACATAACTCTGCAAGGCCCTGTTTTGCACCATGGTATTCAGACCCTAAAGTTTCCAGTAAACGTAATGAAGTCCAACCATTATGGTATGTGACAACTTGTACAAGGAATGTGGAACATGTGAAAGAGGTAATCAGTAAGAATTGGAGGGTATTTGAAAGTATGCGAGAGCTAAGGGTGATAGTGGGTGAAAAAACGTCCTTTAGTTATAGGAATCGTCCAAATCCGAAAAAGACGTTTGTGTTACAAAGGCGCACCTTTAATTACAAAAGTTTTAAGATATAATAAGTTTGGGACCTATCCATTCCTTAACTGTGTTAACTATAAGTACATAATGTGACAATTTTTTTGTTCATCCAGTAACATGAAAAAAGTAAAATTTTTCCTGCTCGACAACATGTAATAAAATTAATGTTGTATATCTTGCTACCTGTATGAGCTGTACCTCCATCTGTGTTGGGAAGTGTAGTCGTAGATTGAAAGACAGGATTACAGGGCATCACTCTGAAGTACATAAAAAAGTTTCTACTAATTCTTTGGATGGGTAAAGAGGCTGACCATTAATTTGGCTTTAGGGTCATCCAAACTATATATAAAATTTTGAGAGGTGGGGGACATTAATAATAAGTAAGAAATATGTGAGCTAAATTGGATTTTACAGTTACAAGCTGATTTAGAACCAGGTTTGAATGCCCATGCTAGCATCAAATTTGTATTAAGAAAAAAACTGATGTGCTTACATTGACATCATATTTTATAAGCTTTTTAGTATTTTTAATATATTTTTATATATATTTCTATGTTTTAGTGATCTATGTAGTTATGGATATTTTTCATATTATGATATGGTTCAATGTATTTACTTTCATAATTATTTCAAGGTTTTAACACATTGAATTGTCATACTGTTACTTTAAATCAGACTTGGGCTGTGTCACATGACTGAATGAAGTTTAGAAAATGGAGAGCTACTAAGGCACTTTGAAGCAGTGAGGAAGGGTTTTTGCTAACCTGAAAGCTTTGCTGCATTTACATTGTTCGAATAAAATTTACTTTTAGGCGTTTCCATAGTCCAAGGTTTTTTTGGGAGGTGGGTTTGGGAGTTGGGGAAAAGAGATATTACAGTCTGCATCTTCATATAAGCATGCTGCACATTGAGAAAGAATGCCAACATATCTACCTCTGGAAAGGCAGCAGTACAGAATCACATGAGCAGCTCCTGCTGCACCATCTAGATGACAACTTCCTTGTTCTATACACTTCCTTATCGGAATGAACCAGAACGTCAAGCTGTACATGAGAAACGTTCTGTGGCTACTCAGTGGCTAACAGAAATAAAGTTGCATAAATTAACTTTCCTGGTTGAGAGTGTCTTGCAACTGTTCATACATACATTTTAATTTGTCAGTGGGTCAGCTTCACTCTGTCCTCTTGCAAGTCATAATGCTTAACACATCGAGTCAGAAATGAAAAGCCCACTTTGATTTGTACTTCCTCAAGTCGTAATGCTTAATACATTTGTCAGAAGTGAAGAATACACTTAGATTTACTTGAACTGTTGCTGAGTTTAGGGTGATGGTCTGTAAACATGTTTTGTTATGTTGGTCTTTGTCTGAATCCCATGTCTTGCATTTGCATTCTGGGAGTATGAATAAGCTCCTTAACCAGATTAATACTGCTCCTTCTTGGATCACCTTGGAATATTTGCACATGTGTGAGTCTGTGTTTGTCTGTGTGTGTTTTAAACAGAAGATTTACTAAGAGTTGAAATCATGTACAGCAAGAACAGATAAGCCATTTACTCATAAATCCATTCTATAAAAGAATTGCAAAGTTACGTAGGGATACTGGAGTGTATAGGATGATCTGATTACTATAAATGACAGAAACATGAGCAGAAATGCCAAGATGAAGTGTTTCTGAGCCAGTTTCTGATGCATGTAAGAGTCAAGATTTAAATTTTGAACAAAAAGCAGGTGATTGGATACATATTTAGACCCTCTTTGCAGATAGGCTGTGAGAGCCTAGCAGTAACTCTAGCTTTGTAGCCTATGTAGTAGAATAGTGCAGCTGTAAGGATAGGCCAGTACTTTTGTGGAAGAGAGTACCATTCATTCCTTTTCCTTGATGGTGTCTGTAACACTTGATATATTACTGCAGCATTGGTCAATGGGAGTGTCTTGTCAGTGTAATACTACCAACAAAATGCTGTGCTGCAATGCATCAGGTCAAGGTGGCCGTAGATTCCACCCTCCCCATCCATCTGGATGGATAAGTCCTCTGTTACGTTATCCTTTCGAGTAGTTGTACTGAAAGTTCAGAGGTTTGCCTACAGGGCAGTGTCACTGTATCCAGGTGCAACTGACAATTGGCAAGACACCCATCCAGGTTATAGCCAGCTATAGAACCCCCTCCATGACTCAGGACACCCACTCCTACCTGACTCCATCAAGGTAACCCCTAACACCCTGATCCTTGGTAACTTCAACTACCCCACCATAGACTGGGTGAACTATTCCTGCTCTAATGCACTCACCCAATGATTCCTTGACTTCATCAATTCTAATGCACTAGACCAGCTTTTTTCATCCCCCACAAGGGGAAATAACATTCTAGACTTGGTTCTCACTAACATGGGCGACCACTGCACCACAACCATAGTAAGATGTTCATTGTGTTACCCTGCTGCAGTCATCACACTTGGGTTATCCTGCCGTCAGGCGGTCCCGCAGTCAGCCTGAGTTCCAAAGTCTTGGTCCGGCGTCGGTTGCTGTGGCTTCTTCCCTGACGTCAGTGCGCCAGGGGTATGTAAGAGGTATCCAACGCCATTTTCCCCAGTCTTTCTTGCCGCGCGGTGCCCGAAGCAGAAGCAGTTTGCAAGTGCCGGTCGACTGACACCTGAGATTTTCGATTCGAATTTCAGTCCGAAGTCTTCAGCAAAGCTAAGTACCCCATTGGGGAACCTTTTCTTGCCTCAGTCCGATGTCAGAAAAAGTTAACAATTGCATTTCTTGTGGGAAGCAAATACCTCATAAGGACTTCCATTCTTATTGTATTCCTTGCCTAGGCCCAGACCACGACATCACAGGTTGTTGGTTTTGTGCTAGATTTAATAAACGAACTATCAAATGCCGTTTTGACTTCGCACGACATTACTTTGGTAGAAAATTTAATTATATCATGCCGTCTGAGCAGCTGGTGACAGGCATGCATAAAAAACGCAAGGATAAGGACAGGCAGCCTAGGAACAAGCCAGACTCTGAGGCCACTGCTGGGCCTGTCGCCGGTCCTCCGGTTTTCAGTGAGGCGCCTACGCAGCCCTTGACGACCGCAGAATTGGAATCCCAGACAGCTGCGGATTCTCAAGCGGAGTCTACTAGGCCGATGCAGCCATCTTCATTAGGCCCTTCCAACACCAGAGCCGAAGGAGACCCCGGTGCAGTGGAAACACTTTCGGTTGCAGAAGGTGTCTTCAGACCAACTACACTCACCATTAAATCTTATGCTAAGCTTAAAACTCCTTTAAAACCAAAAAAGACTGTACAGCAGTCTACAGTTCAAGGCTCCATGCCTAAGAAACAGATGCTTAAGATGGCTGAACATTTGATTACCCTAATCAGGGGTTCCCATCCCCCTCCAGATAAAAGACCAAGACAAGAGGAGGATTATGCTTCCTCTAACCAGGTTTCAATTTCCTCAGATTCTTCTGAGGAACAGGATTACACTTTTCCCCCTTATGAAGACTCTGATGCTGAAGGCTCTATTCCCTCAGCATCTCCCCCTGAAGACTACTCCTTTGGGGAAACTTTACATACCATGAGGGAACATTTCCACTGGGAAGGCCAGGACTACTCTGATTCTAAGAAAAGACTCCGAGAGTTCCTTTTACTTCCCTAGCACAGACCACTTGCTATCCCCTCCAGTTTTAGATATTGTGGATGATGTTTACTTGGAGTCTAGTTTAAATCCAGACTCTCTACCTCCTGCTCCAGCCAAACCAGACAGATACTACAGAGTACCTGACTCTCACAAATTCCTTTATAAAAGCCCTGTGGCTGACCCAGAAACAATTTCCCAGGGTCCCAAGGGGGCTAAAGCTTCTATGGCTAAAAATCCTGTGCCCTCTGAAAGGGATTCCAGAGCCCTAGATAGATGGGGAAAGAAAATATACACCTCAGCAACTCTGGCTATGAGAGCATTAAACTGACAGTTTCACATGCTGAAATATCAGCAATTCCTAATGTCTCAATTAAAACAAAAAATGAGCACACATACTGAACAGACTGAATTCAAGGAAATGCAGGATCTGTTGCATGCAGCTGAACAGGTGGGCAAACATACTTTACAATGTGGATTTGATTCATTGGAAGCTTCCTGTAGAGCAGCTGTTACTGGGTCTGTCATATGTAGACATGCTTGGTTAAAAGAACAAACCCTACCTGATCATGTTAAAGCAAAATTATTGGATGCACCTTTACAGCAGGATGTATTATTTGGTGTCAAAGCAGAAGAGGTTTTAAAGAAAATGGAGGATAAGGCAAAGTCTATTCAGACGGTCAAGGATTTTTTACAGGTACAACCCCCTCGTTTCAGCAGAAATTGGCCAACAAAAAACTGGTCCTTTCCAGCTTCTGACAGATCACAGAGGGGCCAATACAGACGCCCAAGGGGCAGAGGTCAGTCACAAGGCCCTTACAAACCTCGCCAATGGGGTACCGCTACCCAGAAAGGAGGAGAGGACAGGCCCCAAGCTAGCAGAAGACAAACACAATGACTCAATCCTCAAACTACCAAGCAAATCTCTCCTGGCAGCTCCCTTGGGAGGAAAATTAACTTTTTTTGCAGACAACTGGCACATCATCACAAAAGACAAATGGGTCCTAAACATTGTCTCACAAGGATACAGATTCCACTTTCATACCTTGCCAAGGATAAAAGGAATGCCAAACCTGCCACCAAATCAATGGGCAGAGGCACAAAAACAAATTACAGCTCTCATGGACATGAGAGCCATTCAACAGGTACCTACACAGGAGCAAAGACAAGGATTTTACTCAAGACTCTTTCTAGTCCCAAGAAAAGACTATCTGCAACTACCAAAATTCAAGATGCTAACACTACAGCAGCTTCTTCCCATGCTGGGCAAGAATGCTTGGCTAGTAACGTTGGACCTCAAGGAGGCATACCTGCATGTCCCTATCAGACAAAATTGCAGAAGATACCTCCGCTTCATTGCAGGTTCAACGCATTATCATTTCTCTGCACTGCCCTTTGGCTTATCTACTGCGCCCAGGGTCTTCACAAAATGCCTGGCACCAGTAATTGCATACTGCAGACAAAGAGGAATTCAAATATACCCATACATGGACGACTGCCTTATTCAAGCAGAAAGCAAGGACATTCTTTTAAAGCATCTGGCATTTGTCAAACACCTTCTAAGTTGCCTAGGGTACACAGTAAACGAAAAGAAATCAAAACTAGTGCCCTCACAAAACATAATATTCGTGGGTGCCAGCTTGAATACAACGGCCCAGATGGCTTATCTCATGCCAGACAAGCAACAACAGCTGACTCAATATTTCAAAATAATGGCAACAAAGACCCAACTCCCTGCAAGAAAAATTCTGCAGGCCTTGGGATTCATGGCATCTTGCATACTACTAATACCATTTGCAAAACTGCATATGAGGAAATTACAATGGTACCTGAAAAACGTATGGACTCAGCACAACCACAGCTTGGAAACAATGATACCACTCATTGCCTGCCTTCAACAGGAGTTTCTATGGTAGGCACAGGCATGTCACCTCAACAAGGGTCAGCCTTTCACCTTACCCATAGCCAGGCAAACTGTGACAACAGATGTATCGGACTATGCCTGGGAGCACACATGGCAGGACAGTACATTCAGGGCAAATGGACTACAGATCAAAGGCATCTGCATATCAATCAAAAAGAAATGCTAGCAGTACAGAATGCCCTAACAGCTTTCAAGGACCTCTTACACCCAGGACAACTAATAATAAAGACGGACAATACCACAGTAATGTGGTACATAAACAAGCAAGGGGGCACACATTCCTACCCTCTATGCAGGCAAGCAATGACCTTGTGGAACATGGCACTGTCTTACCAGGTTCAATTACAAGCACAATTCCTGCCAGGAAATAAAAACATTGTCAGACGACCTAAGCAGAAACATCATGGATCCACAAGAGTGGAAACTAAATCCACAAGTATTTGCAATGATAGCTCAAAAATGGGGATGCCCAGACATAGATCTGTTTGCCAGCCCCCAAAGCTACCAACTTCAAAAATTTTGCACAAGGACATTCCATCCACAAGCTTGGAAAGTGGATGCCCTCTCATTCAGTTGGAAAACATTAACAGTGTATGCCTTTCCTCCACTGCCTCTTCTAGCAAAGGTACTGCTGAAAGTCAGATTAGAGAGGCCACAAATTATACTCATTGCACCAGACTGGCCACGCCAGCATTGGTATCCAATTCTAAGGAACATGGCCCACGGCCCACCATGGATTTTACCACAAATTCCTCACCTGCTCACCCAGCAAGACAATCAGATTCTACACAGCCAGCTCAAGACTTTAAACCTGGCTGCATGGCAAATTACCTAAACAACCAGCCAACACCTCTATCCAAAGCTGTTATGGATGTCATTCTGGAGGCCAGGAGGCCCAGCACCAGGAAAACCTATTCAGACAAATGGAAAAGATTTTGCGCCTGGAACCAGGCTAAAGGCCAAAACCCCTTGATCCAAACATTCCTCAGATTCTACAATATTTAACTGAGATGTTGCACAAAGGACTTTCCTTTTCATCTATTAAGATCCACTCCTCAGCAATTTCAGCTCATTACAACACGGATCCTCCTTTATTCTCACATCCACTCCTAAGACAGTACCTCAGAGGGGCTAAGAACATAAGACCGCCCAGGAGAGCACCAACACCTACTTGGGATCTCAACTTTGTTCTGGAAAAGCTTACACTGCCGCCCTTTGAACCAGCTTTTTCAGCTGATTTAAAATTTCTTTCATGGAAAACTGCCCTGCTACTAGCAAGAACCTCAGCTAGAAGAGTCTCAGAGCTACAGGCACTAATGGCAGTGGAGCCTTTCCTCATTTTTCATCAAGACAGAGTCTCTCTACGAACTAACCCTTCCTTTATGCCAAAGGTGGTATCCAGTGTGGCCCTAAAACCAAACCATTCACTTGCCCACCTTCTTCCCAAATCCCCAGAACAAAGGAGAAATACTCCTGCACTCTTTGGACATTCACAGGCAATTACATTACTACTTGGATAAAACTAAGGCTTTCAGAAAGTCTGACCAGCTCTTTGTAGCCTATGCTGCAGGATCACAAGGAAAAGCTGTCTCAAAACAGACCATTTCTAAATGGATAGGGCATTGCATATGTTTCTGCTACATGCATCATGGGAAACCGGTACCTGCTAACATTAGGTCCCACTCCACCAGGGCTACAGCTACATCAGTAGCCTTTCTCAGGGGAGTGCCAACCAAGGATATTCTGGAAGCTGCAACCTGGAGTTCAGTGCACACCTTCACCAAACACTATCACTTACCTCTATATTCTAAGACTAGAGCTGGTTTTGCCACTGCAGTTTTGCAGGGCCTACTAGCTTCTTATAACCCTGTTTAACTCCACCACCCATCCTTAGCTTTGGGATTCAACCCAAGTGAGATGACTGCAGCAGGGTAACACGATGAATATAGTACAGTTTTGTACCTACCATAAATGTAGATGTTCGAGTGTTCACCCTGCTGCAGTCCAGGTTACCCTCCCTCCATCCCCTCTGAACTAGCTGAACTTATCTATACCACTCTATCCTATACAACCTCTGTGGTGTATTTGCTTGTGCCTGAAGGTATTGTTTTATTTTTATATAGCTATATATATATATATATATATATATATATATATTGCCTACCTTTTGGGGGCACCTGACATCTGGGGCAAGAAAAACTGAAGAAAATGGCGTCGGATGCCTCTTATATACCCCTGGCGCACTGACGTCAGGGAAGAAGTGACAGCAACCAACGCCGGACCAAGACTTTGGAATTCAGGCCGACTGCGGGACCACCTGATGGCAGGATAACCCAAGTGTGATGACTGCAGCAGGGTGAACACTCGAACATCTACATTTATGGTAGGTACAAAACTGTACTTTCTTCCCTGGTGAGATCGGACCATCGGGCCTGTCTCATTTGAAGCTTCTATCTTGTAAACCCCCCCTCCTCCAGCCATAACCATGCTAAAAAAACTTCTCAAAACTGACTACAACCTTTTAAGGGAGGGTATCAGTAGTTTCACACCACCGCCCCCTCAGAGGATGCAGACAGCTATGCTGAACAGTACACCAGTGCAATATACAAGCACCTGTACAACTGCATGGACTCAGCCATACCCAACAGAACTAAAACCTGCTCCTCAAGGAAATGCAAACTAAAACCTGCTCCTCAAGGAAATGCAAACCTATCTGGTGGACATCCTGTATCAACAGACTTTACAACAAAAGGAAGAAACTGTTGTCCAAGGGTAAGAGGGTACAAATTCCATTTTGGAAAAACTCTCTCCTTAGCCTCAACAAATAAATTAGATCACAAGTGAAAAACTCCAAAGCCAAATATGAATCAAAACTAGCCTCCAAAACAAAGGGTAATCACAAAGCCTTATTCAGTTATGTCAGGAACCTCCATGGTTCCAGGTTTGTTCCAAATTAGTTCTTAATGGTACCACTTACACTGATCCTGTTGACTTAGCTAACCTGCAGTCAGATACATTCAACACAAACTTCACTCCCCTCCTAAAGGCCAATTTGACATCCCCATTACTTGTCCCACACCTCACATCTCTGTAGGTCAAGTGTTTAAAAGGCCCTATCCAAGGCAAAGAACACAACTTCCGTGGGACCTGAGAGTATCCCAGCCTGTATTCTGCACCATCTCCAGCAAGAACTAGCCACTGAGCACCCTATTCAACCACAGGCTAAGTACAGGCTTCATTCCAGCAGAGTGGAGAACTGCCATTGTCATCCCCTTGCACGAAGGGGGTGTCATTACTGACCCTGGAAACTATTGCCCTATTCATAGGTTCATAGGTTGGTACTAGGCTATCGGCCCTAAGGCCTATGCAAGCCTAGCCATAACAATTCCCTGGAAATTTTTTCCCACAATATTTACTTCTCTGGGGCCCTGTCTAGCAGGGCGACTGACATGATCCCCGGGGTGAATTTCCTATCTCCCATCCAATCATCAAGGTTCCTCTTGAAGAGGGCCAATGAGGTGCTCTGCTTGACATGTATGGGCAGTCTATTTCAGAGAATGGGGAGTCTCTGGGTCAGGAACTTATCCCTCCAGCATGTTTTGTTCATTGTGATGATAAGGTTTAGATCCCTGGAGTGTGTGGCTCTGAGGGATTGGGATTTCTTTAAGTGGAGCATGTCCAACAGCTCAGGGTTTGATAATGCCTTGTATGTTAAGCAGAGATCGCCTCTGAGTAGACGATATGCCACAGAGTATAGCTGGAGTTTTTTTAGACGGTCAGCATATGGCATCTGCTTTAGGCCTGTGATTCTTTTAGTGAGGTATTTCTGTGGCCTTTCCAGCTTTTGCAGATGTCTTGTGAGGTACATACCAAATGGGGCATTATACTCTGTAATGGGTCTAATGAGGGATGAGTACAGTGGGACAATGACCTCCTTTTTTCTGGATGAAAAGCCCTTAGTGAAGAGGTGTGCCACATAGAAGGATTTCCTGACTGTTGTGGCAATGTGGTTATCGAAAGTGAGACCACTGTCCACTTGTGTCCCTAAGTCTCTCATCACACTTTCGATGTTTAGTGTCCTGCCACCTATGTGGTAGTTCATGGGTACATGTTTTTTTCCAAAGGGGATGACTATACATTTCTTGGCATTAAGCTTGAGCCCATGGCTCTGGCATCAGGCATCTGTTTCTGTAAGGCCCTTTTGTAGAATATCCACATAATTTGGGGTGTCAATAATGGCTCCCAGTTTGCAGTCATCTGTAAACTTTGTTAGCCAGAGTCCCTTAGTGTTGGCCTGTACTTCAGAGAAGTAGATGCCAAACAAGAACTTGATCTGTAAGGCCATGGAGCATATTATTATGGATCTCATAAACAAGGACATAGGCAATGTCCAAGCACTTGACCCCACCCAGTTTTGGTCCGTCAAGTGCAGGTCTTGCATGTTGAACTTGGTTTACTTTTTTGAGACTGTCACCAAGACCCTGAATGAGGGAAAGTCAGTACATACAGCTTACCTTGACTTGGCCAAAGCCTTTGACATAATTCCCCACTTGGGCCTCATCGAAAAGCTAACAAAACTTGGTGCAAATCCCTATCTCATCAGGTCAGTGGCAAACTGGCTCACAGGTAGGACCCACAAGGTCAAATTAGGTGCCTCTACCTCTGACAGCAGACTTGTCACTAGTGGTGATGTTCTTTGTGTTTCACTGTTGCAGTCATTACATTTGGGTTATCTGCTTGCAGTAGCCCTCAGTCGGCCTGATTAACAAAGTCTTGGGTCCTACGTCGGTTGCTGTCTCTTCTTCCATGATGTCAGGTCGTCAGGGTTATAAAACATGCAGCTGATGACATTGCATCAGTCTTTATTGCTGTGCGGTGCCCGAAAAAGTTCACAAGTGCCGGTCGGCCGACTCCTGAAATTTTCGTTTTCGAGTTTCAGAACCGAAGTCTTCAACTAAAAGCGAAGTACCCCATTGGGGAAACTTTTTCTTGCTCTAAACCGATGTCAGTAAAAGTAAATAATTGCATTTCTTGTGGAAAGCAAATACCTCATAAAGATTTTCATTCGTACTGTATTCCTTGCCTAGGCCCTGACCATGACGTACCTCACTGTCGGTTTTGTGCCTTATTTAAACCATGATCTATCCGTCGTCGGTATATTTGAGCTTCAAAATTTTTTGGTGCTCGGTTCAATTATCCTGATATGTCTTCGGTAAGCCATCTAACTACCGACATTTCAAAGAAAATGCAAATATAAAGACAGAGACAGGCAGCCCAGTTTGCCTGTACTCAGTGAGGTGCTTTCGCAGCCCCTGATACCCACTATTTCAGATTCGCAGGCCTATACTGAGACCCATTCAGAGTCAGGTATGCCGCGAGATGCTTCAACTGTGGAACCTGCGGATGTCTCTACCTTGGATGGGTCCAGAGCCACTGTGCAAGCACTGGCTTCTGAGGGTGTATTCAGGCCTACTGACTTGCATATTAAACTGGCGCCATCTTCTTCTTCAAGGCCTAAAACTCGAACCATGCCTAGAAAACTGATACCCAGACTGCATGGTCAGGCCTCTATGCCTAAAGAACAAATGATAAGAATGACCGAAGACCTTATTACTTTAATCAGGGGAAGCCAACCTTCCCCCTCTAAGAGACCTAGGACTGAGTTTGCTTATGATACTTCTGACCAGAATTCTGAAGTTTCTGTTTCCTCTGATGACCAGGATTTACCCTTATCTACCTATGAGGATTCTGATGCTGAGGACTCTAACCCCCAGGATTTCTCTTTTGGTGAAACCTTGCATACTCTCAGGGAGCTTTTTCATTGAGAAAGTCAGGATTTCTCTGATTCTAAAAAGAGGCTTAGGGATTTCTTACTCCTGCCCCAGCACAGGCCTTTAGCTATACCTCCTGTACTGGACATTGTCGATGATGCCTTTTCGGAATCTAGAATGGCCCCTGACTCTTTACCTCCTGCTTCCAAAAAACCTGATAGATATTACAGGGTTCCTGACTCTCACAAGTTCCTTTTTAAAAATCCTACTGCGGATCCTGAAACCATTTCACAGGGACCCAAGGACATTAAAGCTACTACTGCCAAAAATCCTACCCCCTCTGATAGAGACTCCAGGACGCTGGATAGATGGGATAAGAAGGTATGCACTTCTGCAACTGTGGCCATCAGAGCCTTGAATTGCCCATTTCATATGTTAAAAGTATCAGCTGCATATTATTGGATTGCTTAAACAGAAAATTATGTTGATTCCTGATTGTGCTGAAAATAAGGATTTACAGGATTTTATGCATTCTGCTGAACAAGTTGGTAAACATACATTGCAGTGTGGTTTTGATTCACTAGAGGCATCTTGCAGGGCTGCGGTAACTTGGTCTGCACTTAGAAGGCATGCTTGGCTTAAGGAGCAATCCTTGCCAAATCATGTTAAAGTGAAATTACTGGATGCTTCCTTAAATCAGGGCCACCTGTTAGGCAACAAGGCAGAAGAAGTTCTTAAAAAGATGGAGGAAAAAGCTAAATCTATGCAAACTGTTAAAGACTTTTTACAAGTACAACCTCCAAGATTTAGTAGGCATTGGCCTTCTAAGAATTGGTCCTTTCCTGCCTCTTCCAGACCTTCTCAGTCCAAACCCAGATCCAGCAGAGCACCCAGGCGTCAGTCCCCAGGACGTACAGGACTAAGCAGTGGGGGGCCTCCACTTCCAAATTTGGAAGTAATAAAACTCCCCCCTATGGTAAACTGTCTCAATTACTTATTTTTAAAACTTGCAAGCACTTCTCAACTGACTGCCCCTTTGGGGGGAAAGATTGCACTTCATGCAAGAACTGGGGACTCATTACCCAAGACAAATGGGTTTTAAATATAGTGTCCCAAGGATACAGATTTCACTTCCACACGTCACCAACTCCAAGCGGTTGGCCAGATCTACCTCCAAAGCAGTGGGCAGAGGCCCAAAAGTAAGTACTCTCTCTCTTAAGCATAGGGGCTATTCAATTGGTAAAATCCAAGTGCAGGCAAAAGTACACAAAACGAATCTAATAAAACCAAGAAAGGTGCACTGAAAGTGACCCAATAAAGCCATGGATGAAGGCAACCAGTATGTAACGTTTTATTAAAGAAAAATTCACACTAAAAACACTCTATCTCCATTAACGCTGTTTGAAAATCCGTTTTCGTTTCATCACACTTCATCAGATGTGGGTTAGAGTGAAAGACAGCCCTTTTATATACAATCAAACCTGAATGTATCTGATGAGCTGGCTTATAATACAGCTTCATCTTCGAATTGGCAATAACCATTTTAACGACCACAGTAGAACTCCACTCAGCTGTACCAACAAAACACCACAGCTTTAATTCACTATTGTGCCGATTAATGATGTCACCACAGTGGTCAGATGCTATGCATCCACGTTTTGTAGTTTAGAAGGTACTACTTGCTGTTCTACTGTGGTCATTAAAAGGGTTATTGCCAACTCGAAGAGGAAGCTGTATTATAAGCCAGCTCATCAGATACACTCAGGTTTGATTGTATATAAAAGGGCAGTCTTTCACTCTAACCCACATCTGATGAAGTGTGATGAAACTAAAACAGATTTTCCAACCGCGTTAATGGAGATGGAGTGTTTTTAGTGTGAATTTTTTCTTTAATAAAATGTTACATATACTAGTTGCCTTCGTCCATGGCTTTATTGGGTTGCTTTCAGTGTGCTATTCAATTGGTACCAGAAGAGTAAAAGGGACAAGGTTTCTACTCGAGATTTTTCCCGGTACCCAGAAAAGACAATTCATGGCGTCCTGTCCTGGACCTGCCTACTCTAAACACCTTTTTGTTGATTCCAAAATTCAAGATGCTGACTCTTCACCAGTTGCTTCCTATGCTAAGCAAAGATGCCTGGTTAGCAACACTAAATTTAAAGGAAGCATACCTGCACATCCCAATCAGGGAATCTTGCAGAAGATACCTACGCTTCAAAGCAGGCTACACGCACTATCAGTTCTCTGCACTGCCCTTTGGCTTAGCTACTACGCCCAGGATATTCACAAAGTGCCTAGCTCCAGTCATTGCATTTTGCAGGCAAAGAAATATTCAAATATACCAATACCTGGATGATTGTCTAATTCAGGCAGAAAACCAGGACATACTTTTGAATCATCTGGCTTTTGCACAGAGAGTGCTAACTTGTCTGGGGTACACCATAAAAGAAAAGAAATCATACCCTGTCAACAAATTATATTCCTGGGAGCAAGCTTGACTACAACTTCCCAGATGGCTTTTCTCATGCCAGAGAAACAAATTCACTTGACAACCTACTTCAAACAAGTGGTCACAAAAACCCTGCTATCTGCAAGGCAACTACTACAAGACTTGGGGTTCATGGGCTCCTGCATTCTTCTAATTGCATATGCAAGACTGCATGTGAGGAAACTACAATGGTATCTAAAAAGCCTATGGTGTCAACATTCTCAGGATCTAGAAACAATGATTCCTATCATTCCTTGTCTATGCCTAGAGTTCCTTTGGTGGGCAGAGGCCTGCCGCCAAAACAAGGGACTACCATTCACACTACCCCCTGCCGCCCAAACCTTAACAGCAGATGCATCAGACTATGCATGGGGGAGGCGCACCTGGCAGGGAAGTGCATTCAGGGCAAATAGAACCCAATTCAAATGCACCTTCACATCAATCATAAAGAAATGTTAGCTGTACAGAATGCTCTGACAGCCTTCAAGGACCACATTCCTCCAGGACAATTAATGGTAAAGACAGACAACACCACTGTTATGTGGTACATAAGCAGGAGGGTACACATTCTTATCCCCTCTGCAGACTAGCCATGGCATTGTGGAACACAGCCTTGATCTACCAAGTACATCTACATACCTGCCAGGAAAACTAAATACACTGGCAGAAGGACTAAGCAGAACCCTCATGGACCCACATGAGTGGAAACTGGAACCAAGGATTTTCAACATGTTGACAAGCAAATGGGGGAGCCCAGATATAGACCTGTTTGCCTCCCCCCAGAACTATCAGTTGGAAAAATTTTGTGCAAGGACTCCCCACAGACAAGCTTGGAAAGTGGATGCTCTGTCCTTCAGCTGGAAAAACCCATCAGTTTATGCCTTTCCTCCTCTGCCTCTGCTCTCCAAAGTACTACTAAAGATCAAACAAGACAAACCAAGGACGACTTTGATTGCACCAGCCTGGCCACACCAACACTGGTACCCCTCCTGAGCAGTGCGTCACTGTTGGCCCCATGGCACCAGCCTCAGACTCCTACCCTGCTGTCTCAGCATGAGAACCAGATTCTGCACCCTCAGCTTCAAACACTAAACCTAGCAGCCTGGAAAGAAACTGAGATCCCTCATAAAATCCTCCAAAGCTAGTTACAAAAATAAAATTGCCAAAGATTCCAAAGACAACCACAAGGCATTCTATAACTATGTCAAGAATCTAAATGGCAATGCTCAGATCTGCTCTGAGCTAAAACAGAATGGCATTAAATATACTGATCCCAAGGACATTGCCAATATCCTGGCAGATCTATTCAGTGTCAACTTCACCCCCCTCTCACCCCCTAAATGGCCCATCTCAATATTGGAAGATTGCCAAATTCCGGTAATAATGGCCATGCAGGTAAATAATGCACTCTCCAATGCTAAGAATACTGCATCCATGGGACCAGATGACATCCCGGGCTGTGTACTACATGAACTACAAAATGAACTGGCACCTCACCTAAGTGTCATGTTTAATCATAGCCTCACCTCAGGATTCATGCCCATTGAGTGGCGCGCAGCTACAGTTATCCCACTCCACAAGGGAGGATCCACCTTGGATCCTGGAAACTACCATCCCATCAGTCTGACAAGCCTTATCTGCAAGGCCATGGAGCGTATTATCATGGAACTTATAAACAAAGACATTGGCAACCTTCAAACACTGAACGCCACCCAGTTTGGGTTCGTGAAGGGCCAATCTTGTCTCCTGAATCTGATTGACTTCTTCGAATCAGTCTCCAGAGCCATGGACAAGGGTAAGGTGGTCCACACAGCCTATCTAGACCTTGTCAAGGCCTTTGACACCATTCCCCACTCTGGAATCATAGATAAACTTACTAAACTGGGCATTAATCCCTACATCACCCAATGGGTTGCTAACTGGCTTACTGAAAGAACCCACACTGTAAAAGTAGCCAACTCCAAATCCAGCTCCAGACAAGTGACAAGTGGAGTACCTCAGGGTTCAGTCCTGGAACCGCTCTTGTTTGGCATCTACTTCTCTGAAGTACAGGCCAACACTAAGGGACTCTGGCTAACAAAGTTCGCAGATGACTGCAAACTGGGAGCCATTATTGAATCCCAAATGATGTGGATACTCTACAAAAGGGCCTTACAGAAACAGATGCTTGGTGCCAGAGCCATGGGCTCAAGCTCAATGCCAAGAAATGTATACTTATCCCCTTTGGGAAAAAACATGTACCCATGAATTACCACATAGGTGGCAGTACACTAAACACCGAAAGTGTGATAAGAGACTTAGGGATGCAGGTGGACAGTGGTTTCACCTTCGATAACCACATCGCCAAAACAGTCAGGAAATCCTTCTATGTGGCACACCTCATCACTAAAGTCTTTTCTTCCAGGGAAAAGGAGGTCATTGTCCCACTGTACTCATCCCTCATTAGACCCATTATAGAATACAATGCCCCATTTGGTATGTACCTCTCAAGACATCTGTAGCAACTGGAAAGGCTATGAAAATACCTCACTAAAAGAATCACAGGCCTAAAGCAGATGCCCTATGCTGACTGCTTAAAAAACTCCAGCTATACTCTGTCACATATCGTCTACTCAGAGGCGATCTCTGCTTAACATACAAGGCCATGTCAAACCCAGAGCTGCTGGACATGCTACACTTAAAGAAATCCCAATCACTCAGAGCCACACGCTCCAGGGATCTAAACCTTGTCATCACAATAAACAAAACATGCTGGAGGGATAGGTTCCTGACCCAGAGACTCCCGAGACTCTGGAATAGATTGCCCATACATGTCAAGCAGGGTGCTCTCTGGCCCTCTTCAAAAGGAACCTTGATGATTGGATGGGAGAAAAGAAATTCACCCCGGGGATCATGTCAGTTGCCCTGCTAGACAGGGGTCCAGGGAAGTAAATAGTGTGGGAAGAAATAGCCAGGGAATTGTTATGGCTAGGCTTGTATAGGCCCTAGGGCTGATAGCCTAGTACCAACCTATGAACCTATAATTACCTAAGCTCTCCTTTACCATCCCTCAGTAATCCAGTGATGGATGTCATTTTAGAGGCAAGGAGGCCTAGTACTAGAAAATCTTATGCTGAAAAATGGAAAAGATTTTGTGCCTGGAACCAATCTCAAGAAATGAGCACAGCAGTGCCCAACTTACCTCAGAATTTACAATACTTAACTGAGGTGCTTCACAAGGGCCTGTCTTTTTCCTCAATAAAAATTCACGCCTCAGCCATTTCAGCTAATTATAACACAGAACCTCCCCTTTTCTTTCTTCCACTGCTCAAGCAGTTCCTCAGAGGGGCCAAAAATGTAAGACCACCCAGGAGAGCTCCAACTTCAGCCTGGGACCTTAACCTTGTATTGGAGAAACTCACCCTTCCTCCTTTCGAGCCAGCTGCTACTGCAGATTTAAAATTCCTTTCTTGGAAAACAGCTTCCCTTTTAGCCATCACTTCAGCAAGGAGGGTATCTGAATTACAGGCCCTTATGGCAGTGGACCCTTTCATCATCTTTCATGCGGACAGGGTATCCCACAGGACCAATCCCTGTTTCATGTCAAAGGTGGTATCCAGTGTGGCCTTTAATCAGTCCATTCATTTGCCTACCTTCTTTCCTAATCCACAGAACAAAGGGGAATGGATACTGCACTGCTTAGATGTGCACAGACAACTTAGATTCTACTTGGATAGGTCTAAACCTCAAAGAAAATCTGAACAACTGCTGGTGGCATTTGCTGCAGGGACAGAGGGGAAGGCTATTTCAAAGCAAACCATCTTCAAATGGATAGGCCATTGCATTCACTTCTGCTATAAGCACCATGGAAAACCTATCCCGCAGAGGATCAGATCCCACTCAACCAGGGCTGCATCTACCTCTACAGCCTTTCTCAGAGGCGTACCTACCAGAGACATCCTAGAAACTGCTTCCTGGAGTTCTGTACATACTTTCACCAAGCATTACCATTTGCCAGTTTTCTCTAAATCCAGAGCTGGCTTTGCCACTGAAGTTTTTCAGGGCCTTATAGCTGGTCCTAATGCTGTCTAAATTCCTCCTCCCATCCTTATCTTTAGGAATCTACCCAAATGTAATGACTGCAACAGTGAAACACGAATAACATAGTACAGTTGTGTACACTTACCATAAATGTAGATGTTCGAGTGTATTCACTGTTGCAGTCCTGGTTACCCTCCCAACAGCCCCCTGACTTTGTTTGGCTATACGTCTTCTCTCCTTTTCAATGCTTAAAAGCTTTTTGGTGTATTTACTTTTTGTTTGAGGTATAACCTTGTATATTTATAGATTTAATTGCTTCCCATTAGAGGGGCACCTGACATCTGGGGCAAGAAAAACTGATGTAATGACGTCGGCTGCATGTTTTATACCCCTGATGACCAGAAGAAGAGACCGCAACCAACGTAGGACCCAAGACTTTGTTAATCAGGCCGACTGAGGGCTACTGAAAGCAGATAACCCAAATGTAATGACTGCAACAGTGAATACACTTGAACATCTACATTTATGGGAAGTGTACACAACTGTACTTTCCCCAGGGATCTGTCCAAGGACCCTTACTGATTGCCTGAACCACTCAGAATTGGATGCCAAAGACAAAAAGCCTGTGGCTGACCAAGTTTATGGACAACTGTAAGTTGGGTGATGTCATTTACTCCCCAAATGATGTTAACATCATACAAGAGAGTCTCACAGCAACAAATGACTGATGCCAAAGTCATGGCCTTAGGTTAAATGCAAAAAAAATGTGTTATCATACCATTCAGCAAAAACAAGGCCCTTAATGTTTACCACATCAATGGCATCCCCCTAAGTACACAACCTGTGGTGAGAGACCTGGGTACACAGGTTGACAGCACTCTCACATTTGACCATCATGTAGCATCAGTGGTCAGAAAAGACTTTTACTTGGTTCATCTCATAAATAAAGGGATTGCATCCAGAAAAAAAGGCAGTTATTACCTCTCTGTACTACTCCCTCTTTAGGCCAATAATTGAGTACAATGCCCCATTTGGTATGTACCTCTCCAAACACCTGCATCAACTCATGAAGTCACAGAAATACCTCACAAAGAGAATCCATGGCCTCCAACACCTGTCCTATGTCAACAGGCTCAAATTACTATCACTACTCTGTATTATACAGATTGCTCAGACACTTTCACTATACTCGGTATGATATAGATTGCTCAAAAGTGATCTGTGTTTCACCTACAAGGCAATGTCAGACCCTGCCCTACTAGAGAAGCTCCATATCTGTAAGTCTAACTCCTCACACATTACCCAATGGAAAGGCCTAAATCTAATATGTGACATTAACAAAACCTTCTGGAGAAGATTGCAAGTTTCGTTATTGAACTTGTGGGTCTGTTATTTGAAAGAATGATACTTCTGCCCCCAATTTCAGATCTGAAAATGTTTATGCTCGTCATGCCTCAAAAGGTAGAAGAGTAACCCCAAACCACATGAAAGGATAAAACTAATAATGGACATACTTTGATACATTTAAGAGATTTGTTTTCTGGTCTGCTTCATAACTACACATTGTCTTAAACAGTGATATATTACAGTCCTATTTCCAGGATAGCTGTGCCAGTTACTTGTTTCCTTTCCCCAGACAATATTGTCCTCCCTGCAGAATAATCCCTACACTGCCACATGTAAAGATAGCTTAGCTGGTTTTCCCCTTGTGTGTCATATATATATATATATATATATATATATATATATATATATATATATATATATATATATATATATATATATATATTTATATTAAAAAGAACTGGTCTTGTGGCTTTCACATTATATAGCTCAACAGATTCTAAAGCTTTTGGCCCAGACAAAGCCCACATAGTAGGGTGCTTTGCAGCCTTTTGTTTTTCCTTTCCCTGGGATCACAAACCTGTTAAATATCTGTGGAGTCACAGGTGTTATAGCTGACTTCTTTTCCTCCCCTTTGGGCTATAAACAAACCTATTGATTCCTTAGGAGTTCACATCTGTTTTGCTTTGTTGTTTCACAGTGAAGGAACCTGATACCGGTAATAGAAACAGAGACAGAACAGAGAATAAATGAGGAAGAATCCTAGCAGCTAATGGAGTGCTCGCTTTTTTAGATAATGAAACATATTACTACTGTTTAATGTTTCAAAGGTTTATCTAATAAAAATGATCTCAATGAAAATTTATCATTGAGACCATGACCTTTATTCGCAGATAGCTTAATTATCCACTTTGCCTCAGCTTTTTCTGTCTTATTGCCAATATTACCAAGTCTTTCTGTCTCTGTTAACTGTCCTATTACTAAAAATCTAAAGGCATGTGTGGTGTCATTTTGTAGTACATGCTTGGCTAGGGCATTCCCTTCATTCTCTCTATGTATAGCATACAAATGCTCTCGTATCCTTTCTCTTAAAGTTCTAAAGACTTGGTAATATTGGCAATAAGACAGAAAAAGCTGAGGCAAAGTGGATAATTAAGCTATCTGCGAATAAAGGTCATGGTCTCAATGATAAATTTTCATTGAGACCATTTTTATTAGATAAACCTTTGAAACATTAAACAGTAGTAATATGTTTCATTATCTAATATATGTTTTAGTATGTTTTAACATTTTACTTCTACTATTCATTTATTAGCATGAGATTTTTAGGATATATATATTTATATATTTTATTTTATGTAATTTTTATGGAAAGGAAATGATGTATTTTTGTAACTTGCATGTGACTTGCTAATGTGATTTTCATTGGTGTTTTACTTATATATAAGTTGATTCAAATTTTTATGGTTTGTTGAAGTCTGATGAAGCGTTCTGAGCAACGTGAAAGCGCTTACTTATTCCAATAAAGGACTTGTCTTTTCATTCATCTGGTTTGCTTCGTTTGTTGTGGAGTATCAACCTCTTCTGATTTTGGATTTGTGCTTTTTTTGGGAGGTGATACCTTACCCTGACAGTGTTTTTGTCTTGCTGAACTCTGCTATTTTGTTCACTGAAGGGACATGACAGAAGAAACCAGCAATGTGTTACTTGAATCCAGATCTTTGGGTCTTACAGAAATCTTAACAGAAGGTATTAATCCACTTTTAAAACTGTCTTATGCTGAATTAGCAAAAGCAGCCTCTACACACAGAGATACTGATTGGCATGTAGATGTTTTACAAACAATGAGAAAGCTCGAGGACAACCTTAGTAAAATTAAGAATGCCCAGTGGCAAAAAAGACATATGGAGGCATGCATTAATTTTAAAGTTGTTCCTAGAGGTCTTCGTTTGTTAAAAATGCCTACTTTTGGCTCTGCCTATCCTGAACATTTGTCTAAGTGTCAGCAACTTAATTTAGATACGAGCTATGCCTACATGAGACTACTTATTGAGCAATATACTTTGATAGAGTTGGAACTTCAGCAAGAAGCTATAGCTTTAGAAGAAAAATTGACTGCAGCTCTCACTAACACACAGAAAGAAGATTTTCTTTCTGATATAGCGACTACAATGCAAGCGTTAGATAACAAGTTATTATTGGCAAAAAAGAAGAAATTAGAAAGAGACTGTATGGATTTCTCGAGGGGGAACGTCTTCTCCTGGCCGAGAGAGTCCACCAGGACAACATATGCTGCGACGCACACTAACATTGACATGCCTTTCTCTGAGCGTAAGACTTTATCTGCTCCTACTCCTTCCATGCCTGCTTCCTCTTCTCAGGTAGAAGCAGCAGTCAGTGAACAATGCCCCAGTGTGAATACAGTACACTCTGATGTTTTAAATACAACGACCATGTCAGCACCTGTAGTGAGAAGAAAAACACCTATATCAACAAGTGGAACTGTTTCAGCTGAATCTAATGACACTTCTCTTCGTTTTCCACTCCCTTTTCGATAGGAGATGAGGCACAATTGGAGTCCACAAACCACCAGGAAAAGGAAGATATCAGGAGGCCAGTTAGAACTTCAGAAAAAAACTTTCAAAACTGTAACCAGGACTTGATTATTAATCTTTCCAGTCACATGCTTATGGACAATGAAAGAAAGATTTTGAACAAAGGTTTGTCCTTCATTCCCTCTCAGGGGACTGATGTAAGTGATTTAATTGCTGACATAAAATGTTTTGTTAGAAATATTGCACTTGGTTTACAGTTTGGCAACAATGCTTCTAATACTGATGTTTTGTCTTTTAAAAAACCTTCTACATATATGCCTGCTATACATCCTTTATTGGAAAGTTTTGGGGGAAAGTTTTTGAAAAGAAAAAAAAACTTTGGGGCTTCTTAGCCTCCTGTAATCCTATGCATAGTCATCCTTTCAAAGACATGTTTTCAAAGTACAGGGGTTTAAGTCCAGGGCAGTGTCACGTCATCCTGCTTTGTCAAACTTTGTTGCTCTTTGCTTCTTAAACTCTCCCACAGATTGCAAGTTTCGTTATTGAACTTGTGGGTCTGTTATTTGAAAGAATGATACTTCTGCCCCCAATTTCAGATCTGAAAATGTTTATGCTTGTCATGCCTCAAAAGGTAGAAGAGTAACCCCAAACCACATGAAAGGATAAAACTAATAATGGACATACTTTGATACATTTAAGAGATTTGTTTTCTGGTCTGCTTCATAACTACACATTGTCTTAAACAGTGATATATTACAGTCCTATTTCCAGGATAGCTGTGCCAGTTACTTGTTTCCTTTCCCCAGACAATATTGTCCTCCCTGCAGAATAATCCCTACACTGCCATGTAAAGATAAGCTTAGCTGGTTTTCCCCTTGTGTGTCATATATATATATATATATATATATATATATATATATATATATATATATATATATATATATATATATACTTTTTTGTAGTTTCTCAGCTTCTTCATTGCAACATATCTTGAAGTTGGATAAAATGCCATAAAAAGAATTGGTCTTGTGGCTTTCACATTATATAGCTCAACAGATTCTAAAGCTTTTTGGCCCAGACAAAGCCCACATAGTAGGGGTGCTTTGCAGCCTTTTGTTTTCCTTTCCTGGGATCACAAACCTGTTAAATATCTGTGGAGTCACAGGTGTTATAGCTGACTTCTTTTCCTCCCCTTTGGGCTATAAACAAACCTATTGATTCCTTAGGAGTTCACATCTGTTTTGCTTTGTTGTTTCACAGTGAAGGAACCTGATACTGGTAATAGAAACAGAGACAGAACAGAGAATAAATGAGGAAGAATCCTGGCAGCTAATGGAGTGCTTGCTTTTCAAAAAAAAATCTAAATTAAGTACTTTACTGTAATGTGTTTAAATGTGACAATAACACATCAGTGCATGTCAGTGGAAGAAAGTTAAAAATAATCTCTCCATTAGTTTGTAAAGTAAACTGTAATTCCAAATACCGCCATTTTAAGAAAATGCAAAGAAGTACTTTCATGAGATGGTATGGCAAATGTAATCTGTTCTAATGAGAACTCAGAGTGAGCTGTAGGAAAGAGAAAGCTTAGCCAAAATAAATTCTTACTTTGTCTGCTTGCCTTTAACTGGTTCTTTAGGATTAAAACTAAATAAAAATTTTGTTATAACTAGCTGTAGGACTGTTGACCTTTGCATTATCAGTAGGGATCAGGATAAGGAAGTGTAGCATAATGACCGACACACTACAATGCATCTCATCAGATCGTGCGCCTTTTATAATTAATTTAATAAGTGTGGATCATCTTTTAGAAGAAACTTTTTTAAAATCAAGTCAATTTATGCTCTTTCCCATACAGAAATTTCTGAGGCAATAAAATTTTGTTGCATAAACAGCGAATCAGAAGATCGTTGGATCATGTATAGCCATCCTTTAAAGCATTTTTGGCAGGAGTGTTGCTTCAACTTTTATTAAAAGAAAGGAATATTAAAAAGACAGCAATAGATATGCTGACTGATCAGATTGTATTATTGGTCTCCCTTTATGAATTAAATCCGTCTGACATTCTGCAAAAAAAATCAGTTTTATGCATGTCAAACTCATTGTATGACTTTGAAAACTACATACAGGAAAGGAAAAAAATAAGTTAGTATACATAACTCCTTTTTGCATCTGATTTTTTTTGAAAATCCAAAACACATTTTGTTTATAAAGTAAAGATAAGTGATGAGTTAGTAACTGATCTGATTAAGATTTTCAGGATGGCAAATTTTATTTTGATTCAGTTTATAACTTCAACTGTAAAACAAATTTTAGTTAAGGATTTTGTTTCTAATATTACAAAGAAGATTGTTAATCGTGTTTATGACATTTCTTCAACTGATTAGTATAAACATATTATTTTAATTTTAAAAATAAAACGTGCCAGGCCCAGATTAATTATCCATAGAATTCTGCAAACGTTTGTGGCCCTTCTTGCTCCCTGCATTTATCAGATTTTATTGATTTTTGAGTGACTCTCCTTTTCAAGTTGATACCTGTTTTTCATTTGCTGTAGTAATTCTAATAATAACTCAGATAATGATTCAACATTGGTGGTAAATTATAGGTATATTTCATTATGAAATTCTGATTATAAATATTTCATCTAATCAGATTAGTTTATATTTGGAAGTTTGATGTCTATTTCAGTATAGCTGTCGCATGCATTTATTTTGTATTGCACAAGTAACAGAAATGCTATAAAGTCAGAGGTAGCTTTTTGTTTGCTTCATGCTCAAAATATTTTTCATTCGGTTAACAGGCATTCTGTTTTTATATGTTTAATATTGCTTTGAAATATTGTTATAATATGTGTATGATATGTACACATTCAGCTATACCACAAAACAGTAGGCCCTTCCCACTTATCCTATGTCATTGGAAAGCTGTTGAACAGATGAACAATTTTCTCACTGATGTCTTTGATCATGCTCACTTAGAGATGTAACCATTTGTTTGGCCATAGCAATAGTAGTTTTTTTTTTATTTCCGTTTTGTAAGCAAAGACGTTTTTCTTTCATAAATCAGCAGTATAAAACATCCTAATAAAAACCTCTAATGCTAACACCAGTGTGTAGCCCATTGTCTACCGAAGAGCTAACATATTTTGCATTATTTGCAACTTGCGTCTGTTTGTCATATATTATAAATCTAGTGAAGTGTATTTTTAGTAGTAGAGTGATAGAAAAAGCCCTCAGAAAGCAAGTGTTTTCCTGGCTTAGAAGACCTCAGGAAGCAAACGTGTTACTTGGTCTTGAGCTATTCAGGATTAAATGAGTTGTTTGCTCATCTGATCCAGTTTTTAAACTTTGCCTAGGTAGTCAAATTGTGGTGAGCAGAGGTGATGTGCTTTTCAGCACTGTCTTATTTTCTACATAATGAGATTTAGTTGTGGGGTGTTTCCCCTATAAAAGAAATGTGCAATAATAATAGTTAACACAGTAGGAAGATTTGTTATTCTATAGATTTTGTATTCTATTGAAAAGCATTTCACTTCATTCTGGAGGTAAATTGCAGTGAATCCGAACAAGATGGTGCATATATTTAATGAAAAGTCAGTGCAATTACCAAAAATATAACTCCAAATGTACACCATTTTTGTTTGACCTTAAGCTGTGACTCTAATGCTAAAATACACTGAAATGTAACCCCCCCACATGTATGTATGTAAAAAAAAAAAAAAAAAAAAAGAAACGTGGCATAATTTTTTTCACAAAATACCCCTACAGTGCTTCATTTCACCACTTTGACATAAATAGTGGCACTGGTGGTGTTAGTGGTACATAATAGTATATTAGTTCATTGTACTGGAAATGTGGCATAGAATTCCTGGGCATGTGCGTATGCAGTACAGTGTACAGCCGTCCCTTAGGAATGGAAACACCAGGGAGTAAACATTATCTAGGCAGTACCCTCTGATAGAGTGGTGAGTAATTCATTTGTCTAGAAATGCCTTTATTTGATTACTTGTGCTGTGCTGTTCATGACCAAACAGTGCTTTCCAATATAAGTAAAATACGAGTAGTCTACAACCTGTCATAATGTAATGGCGTGTCATGAACCTCAGCATTCATTCATTCTCCAACTGCATGCCTTATTATTTCAAGGTCACATTGGGATGCTGAATTTATCCTGCTACTTATTTAGTGCAAAGCAGATAAATTGTCTAGATAGGATGCTATTCCATCACAAGACAGACACACACACACACACACACCTAGTAACAGTTAAGTAATTACCAAACTTGAGCATATTCTTTATGAATATATAAAATGCAGGCTGCTACAAAAGTCTACATGTTTTGAAGCTGTTTTGTGTATTTGAAAGAATTCATTCACTGGCATGTGTAGTATGCTTTGAGATGTAATGTATATGAACCAGACTTAAAAATGTCTTATTTGTGCAAACTAAATGGAACCTCCAGGCTAGATATTAAGAGTTATGAAATGTATGCAAACTAGGTTATGGGTGTATGGTAAATAGCCTTTGAAGCAGTACACAGAGCCAAGAAAAGGCACAAACACTGGTAGGGAATTGTCATAACTCGGGCACTACTGTGAGATTCATTCTGTTTTTCAAAATTTCCCTTGCAACTAGCCAGCTTTTTAGTTTTAGCACTCATCTGTTTCTTGATCTCAGCACTTGTTCAGAACTCATTGTAAGCACTAAATAAGTTACAAATTACTACAGCACTCAACTTTCCTCAATTGTCTAGAGGAAAACAGTTTTTAGTACTTAATAAATAAGCACCTATTCAGGCATGTCTAAAGGTCAGCTCCCAGTGTTTTCTCCTGTCTACCTGATGAATCTGGGCATCTTGAGACAATGCAGCAATTGCCTCATGTACACAGACAACCCTCTCCTCCTACCACCCAACACTACGACCTGTGAGAGATGCACTTATATAGCCAAACTGGAAGCAAAGCTCTCTTTACCAAAGACTGGCCTAGACAGTCAAGAGGAGAAGGTAAACACTTGCACCGCAACACTCATCACATAGTACCCCAAAACCTATGCCCGCAACACACACACACAGATGCACAAAACACACACCTACATTCATGGAGGCTCTCAGTACAAATCTGCCCAAACAACAGAGACCTCCAAAGCAGAAATGCAAGCAACCTCCACCCCCCAACACATCCCAAATGACACATAGTCCACATACTCAGTGTGCCACTCAACCACAGCCCATAAGGCATAACGTACCCAACACTCTAGTCATAGATGACTCTATAGTCAGGCACACTGATGTTCCACTCACCAGGCTAAACAAGGAAAAAGTTACTGTCAGCTGCCTGTCAGGTGCCAGGATCCGCCACATAACACACGCACTTAGGTCACTCCACTACAAGTACAAATATGACTCTGTCATTGTCCATGTTGGTGTGAATGACCTGAGACGTACCTCCCTGGACTACATGAAAAGAGACATGGAGGAGCTCTCTGATCTTGTAGCCCAGGCCGGTATGACCCTAGCCCTGAGTAGCATCCTGCCATCACCCATAATGACAACACAGTACAAGGACAAAATGATTGACTTTAACAATTGGCTAAGCTTCTGGTGTCATTCTAAGGGAATCCAGTATCTGTCTGCCTGGGATGACATGATCGACAGACCACGCTGCTTTGCCAGAGATGGCCTGCACCTGTCGCCTTTGGGATTCCGGATACTGGCAAAGGCTCTTGCCACCCCTATAGTGCCATTTTTAGGCAAGGTTCAAATGACAAATTCACCACCGTAACAGGTACAAGCAAGCAAAATCTGAGGGTAATGCTACTCAATGCTAGAAGTCTAAACCTCAAAATGCACTCACCCGAGGCACTCCTTAAAATGGAGAACATTGACATCTGTGCAGTGACAGAGACCTGGTTCAAAGCTCCAGAGAGCATCCCTGCATTACCAGGCTATAATTCATACCACACCTTTCGGTCACCAAACCCGGACCGAAACACTAAAGGTGGAGGCGTGTCCATGTTCATTAAGGATATCCACACCTCCAAGCTAGTTGCTCAGCATAATGCATCCGAGATTATCCAAGTTCAACTAACTCTGGGCAAAACCGCAATCCAGATTGTAGCTTGCTACAGACCCCCCACCATGCCCCAGGATTCCCACTCCTCTTTTCTTGATACACTGGAAAATATTAAGGTACAACCCAACACTCTAATAATGGGTGATTTCAACTACCCTACTATTAACTGGGAAAACTACTCATGTACCAACTCTTTTGCTCAACGTTTTCTGGAAATCATCAATTCCAATGCTTTGGATAAACTTATCCACACCCCCACCAGAGCCAACTTCACGCTTCTTAAGACAGAAGTGGCAAACTTCATGACACCCATGCAGATGGACAATAGAGGTACGACTGCTGAATCCTACACAAATGCACTTTATAAACACTACACAAATGCATGGATTGTGCTATCCCTAACAGAACCAAGATGCTATCCTCCAAAAAAAGGAAGCCAATCTGGTGGTCTTCTGCCATAAACAAACTCTACAACAGAAGAAAGAAACTGTTGCAAAAAAGAGTAAAATCTCACGATTGGAGGAACTCCCTGGTCAGCCTCAGTAAGAAGCGGAGATTCCCTCATAAAATCCTCCAAAGCTAGTTATGAAAACAAAATTGCCACTGATTCTAAAGACAACCACAAAGTATTCTATAGCTATGTTAAAAATCTCAATGGCAACACTCAGATCTGCTCTGAGTTACAGCACAATGACACTAAATATACAGAACCAACTGATATTGTCAACATCCTGGCAGATAGGTTCAGTGCTAACTTTACCCCCCTCTCACCCCCTAAAGGGCCCATCTTTATACTGGAAGAATGGAAAGTTCCTGTAATCATGGCTGCACATGTGAAAACTTCACTCTCCAAAGCCAAGAACACAACATCCATGGGACCTGACAACATCCCAGGCTGCCTTCTACATGAACTACAGAATGAACTGGCACCCCACCTAAGTACCATGTTCAATCGTAGCCTCACCTCAGGCTTTGTGCCCATTGAATGGCACACCGTGACAGTTATCCCACTTCATGTAAGGGGGGCCACAACAGACCCCAGGAACTACCGCCCCATTAGCCTGACGAGCCTCGTCTGCAAGGCCATGGACTGTATCATCATGGAACTCCTAAACAAAGACATTGGAGATCTCCAAACCCTGGACCCCACACAGTTTAGGTTTGTAAAAGGCAGATCATGTCAAACCTGATAGACTTCTTTGAAGTAGTCACCAAGGCCATGGATGAGGGGTAAGGTGGTTCACACAGCCTATCTAGATCTCGCCAAGGCGTTCAACACCATCCTCCACTCTGGAGTTATAGATAAACTCACTAAACTGGGTATAAATCCCTATGTCACAAGATGGGTTGCCAACTGGCTTACTGAAAGAACCCACACTGTGAAAGTAGCAGACTCCAAATCAGACTTCAGACCAGTGGCAAGTGGAGTACCACAGGGTTCAGTCCTGGGTCCTCTCCTGCTTGGTATCTACTTCTCTGAAGTACAGGCTAACACAGAAGGTCTTTGGCTAACTAAATTTGCAGATGACTGCAAACTAGGAGCCATAATTGAAACTCCTAACGATGTGGACATCCTACAAAAGGGCCTCACTGAGACAGATGCCTGGTGTCAAAGCCATGGTCTCAAGCTCAATGCCAAAAGTGCATTGTCATCCCCTTTGGTAAAAATTCTGTACCCATGAACTACCACATAGGCGGTAGTCTACTTAACACCGAAAGTGTGATAAGAGACCTTGGGACACAGGTGGACAGTAGTCTCTCCTTTGATAATCACATCGCCAAAGTGGTCAGGAAATCCTTCTACGTGGCACACCTCATCACAAAAGGTTTCTCATCCAGAAAAAGAGGTCATTGTTCCCTCTACTCATCACTCATTAGACCCATTATAGAGTACAACGCCCCTTTTGGTATGTACCTCACAAGACATCTACAACAACTGGAAAGGCCGCAAAAATACCTCACAAAGAGGATTACTGGCCTCAAACAGATGCCTTATGCAGACCATCTCAAAAAACTCCAGCTTTACTCCGTCGCATATCGCCTACTCAGAGGCGATCACTGCCTAACATACAAAGCTATGTCAAACCCAGAGCTGTTGGACATGCTCCACTTAAAGAAATCCCAGTCCCTCTGAGCTACATGCTCTAGGGACCTAAACCTTGTCACCACAATAAACAGAACATGCCAGAGGGATAGATTCCTGTCCCAGAGACTTCCCATACTCTGGAACAGATTACCTATCTATGTCAAACAGAGCTCCTCATTAGCATTCTTCAAGAAAAATCTTGATGATTGGATGGGTAATAGGAAATTCACCCCGGGGATCACTTCTGTGGTTCTCCTTGACAGGGGCAGAGGAAAATAATTTTCTTGGGTGGTGAAAGCCAGGGTACATTTTTGGCTAGGCTTGTATAGGCCCTAGGGCCAATAGCCTAGTACCTACCTATGAACCTATGTACTTTCTAAATGTTGCAGTTTCAGAAATGGGGTGCTGATGTATAGTGCTAGTAGGGGGGATATATGTAGTTAAAGGGGACAAAGACTGATGTCTTATGCCTCTGTGATATTGCTGTAGACCACAACCAGCAAGAAAGCTACAGCTGGATGTGAGGGAAGCTGTCAGTGTCTGATATATATATATATATATATATATATATATATATATATATATATATATATATATATATATATATATATTACTTGTTTTATGCTGTAGATAATGGAAAATGTGGTCTGTTTCACTTTTTAGTTTTGTAAAATAAACTCTGGGTAGATTTGGTTTTATGGAGTTGTTTAAGGTTATCTAGAATATAGTGGTGATAATGTTTCTTTTTTGAGTGTGCAGTATGTAAACTTTTACTGTAGCCCTCAGCAAATATCGCAAGTGTAGCAGCTGTAGGGAAAGTTTAAATGTTTTGTTGAAATAAATGTACAGATATGAATTGTTGATGATGCACCATTTGTGTAGAGATGCTGATGGTGTACATAGAATGCAGAGAGTACACCAAGTGTGTGCATTTGCTCCACCTTTATATGAGGTCCACTGTTAAAATAAAATTCTTGCACTTTAGGTTTAGGGAATGAGGTTTTGAAATAAGTGACAGAACTATGAGTTGTAAACTGAAATCCCTAATCCTACAGTACAAAGTCTACAAGTGCTCATATGCAGGTAGCTTGTGTCACACTTGCTGTAAATGGCAAGTACCCTAACTTCCACTTGCCTGATCCTACTTCATTACATGTCCTTCCTACCACCTACTCTACTGAACTACATAGCCCTACCAGAGCCCTAACTCTGACCCTAAACTCACCTGGTACCCAAAACACTAAGCATAGCACTCCCTACTCCTAAATATCCTGATTGCTCCCTAACCCTAAACTGCCCTCCAGCTCCCAAAAACTCCCTTTTCATCTTGATCTCTCAACCTAAAACTGCCTCATGATCACTGCCTGAAACCCCAACCTGTGCTCCTATTCCCTACTCGTGGCCGTCACATTTACTTTTCTCAAAATTGCCTACTTTTTTCGGGTGAGGGGTAGCAACTCAGTTGTCTCCGCATGGCTGCCAAACCTCTGCAAGCCTGTAGTCAAGTAAGCGTGGCAGCCCCATGTGAATTAAAAGATGCTCTAGTCACTGGCTTTGAGGCAGTGGTCTTCAAGCACCTGGAACTCTGGTTCTTTTCTTAGTCCCTGGTGTTTCATTTAATACATAAATCAAATTCACACATATTCCATTTATTTTTTTTTTGTTATTGTTCCTTATTTAACTATGTAGTAAGGGTTATATTAGTATTTAATCGATTTTGTAGTTTAATTATATTTGCAGTCAGTTTAATCTTAAGTTAGACAGGACCAGGTTGTTTTTTATCTGTAATGCCAGACAGTCAGGATCAGGTTGGTTTGCCTACAGTACCATTTTTGGTTGAATAGAGTGGTGTCCACAAGTGACCAGAGAGAGATATAATCCCTATAACATGTATAGTATCTGTCATAAGTTCCCCTGCCAGTGGACCATGCCTGGTACATGTGCCATGGGAGCCATTTAAGGGCCATCCTTACATGGTACCCAGACCACTTCAAGCAGTGACTATAATCTTGGATTACCTCAGTCTGTCATGGAGACTCAATCTAGCTACCTATTAAAGAACCTCATTTCTACCACTTGCATCCATGATCTCATCCTTTTAGTCTTTGCTCCAAACCCATGATTATTAATGAGAACAGGGACATAAATGACTGGTAAATTGTGATCTGCATCCTGTGGCTCAGCTCTTCCTATCCCACAGCCCTACAGCACAGTGTCTGCAGTACCAAAGCCGCCACACTCAACCAGTGGTCAGTCGACCAATCCCTTCTATCTCCACTCTTAAGTATGACCCCAAGGTGCTTAAACTCCTGTACCTGTATTAGCTGGTCCCTACTCACCTGTATAGGACAGCGAGTTTGCTGTGAGAGAACAATGACCTCTGACTTAGTGATGCTAATTTTCATCCCAGATCCTTTACACTCAATGTAGGAAAGCAAATTTTATTCTTCTAAATGAAGGCAATTTCAAAGTGAGGGCTACTTTAAAATGTTTGCAGCTTTTTGAACATAATAAAGCATTGAAAATCTGTAGAAAAAATGCAAATGTTATGACCTGGAATATAATGTTAATATTGCCAAGAGGACAGAAGATGAAGGTAGTTAACATGCTGCAGCTGTCCTCCACCTGGATGGGAAACCACGAGGGAATGAAGAGAGCAACTACCAGAGGTCCTGGTGACAGTCTATGAAACTGAAGATCATTCTCCAATAAAAACAAGGAGGCATTTTGATGGAGGTGGACAGCATCCATACTTTCCTGATAAATAAAGTGGATTGGCTTCCTTGGGTGTCAATGCAAGGAGAAAAAAAAATATTTGCTAGTTAATAGACAATCCGTTACAGTGAAGTAGACAGGTCATCAGCAGACCTTATTTTTCAGGACAGCTATAACTGGGTGGATAAATTTATGCACTGCTGGGGTTTTGCATTCAAACCAAATAAAACTGGACAGAGGTAGCCAAAAGATGTCATTTCAAAACTTGTGTATTTTATTTAATTTTGTGTTAAAAATATATATAGCACAGCATAATGTACCAGCAGATGCTATTGACAGAATAGACAAAACAGTTGCCTGGAATGATATACTTTGTTGAAAGGAGTCTTTTTACCACTGGCCATATAAAAAAAAAAAAAAAAAAAATGCTCATCACCATTCACCTGTCAGTTTGGCTGAGTATCATATGCTATTAAAAACACAAAGAGAATCCAGGAACTTCAGAACAAATAATTTAAAATACAGACATCATACTAGTAGATATTTAAAGGTAAAACCACACTTCCAAAAAGGTTAAAACCAATAAGATCATATTACTAATTCAGTACAATTTTAAGTTTAGAGTTTTTAAGAAGCAAACCACATTTTTGGATGATTACACATATTCACTGGGTTTGAATGAGGCCTGTTCCATTGCTGCTGTATTAAAACTTAAGAGACTGGAAGTTCCTAATGTCAAGAACCAAAATGATGAACTGATTTTATATTCTCTGCATTTGAATTAAAAATTTAGTTGAACACAACTGGATTCTCTTTGTTGTTAGTTGTCCGATTGGCTTCACTGCACATAATTAATCTGTGTTTTTGAAGTTTGTGAATATTCTGACAGTTGTTTGCTTTTTATCGAATCATTTTACCCCTGGTGGTGCTCAAGGATAACAGGTCAACTAAGGACCTCAGCAGCCTTAGGTTCATTTAATATTAGGGCGTAGGTGAGAGAATATTTCTTGTCCTCCTCACTCTTATTTTGATTGCACAGTAGTATTACAATAAAATCCTCAGGTGACTTCAGACCCTTAGAACTGTAGAACTTCTTTAATTGCATGTCATTTTGTTCATACACATTATATTTCTGGGACAGGCAGGCAGTTATAAGATGACCGTATGATAAGAACATGACTCATTTTATTGCTGTGCATCTGAGTAAGTCGTAAACACAGCTAGAGTTCTTTCATAAAAAGTTCAGATTTCCTGGCCTTGCCTGCAGAGCAGTGCACTTAACATAATTGAAATGAAGGGGATCAAGTGCTGACTGCATTTTCATTGGTGCAGGATGGATGATATTACAATACTGGGTTAGGACAGGGTATGGCTGTGCTGCATGGTTTGTTTGCAGGATGTTCCTGTACGTTATTTTATGCAGTCTACTGCATCATGAGATTTTTCTGACAGTTTGCACTAACTGTGTTGCTCAGCTGTTTTATGCTTTGCAGCATGTCAGTGTTTTGAGGATATCTGATGACATTGCTGGTATGACTTGGCAGGCCTGGTAGGTCCACCATTACTTCAGCATACATTTCAGGCTCCCATATCCTTTTCTGTCCATGATTTACAAGTACATGAGTCATGAGCATTGCTGATGGTTATCACTTGCATACCTACTGAGTACAAAGTGTCTTCTGTGTATACATTAGTGTGTCCCCTAATGTCTAATGCGGAATTATAGATTGTGTAAGGCATTATAGATTGCGTAGGGCATGGTTTGTGGGTTTCATGGGTTGCTAGTCCTATGCAGTAGAGTACCATTTATATGAACTACAATTATAGTAACAAGGGTCCCCAAGAAAACAAATGACCAAAGAAAGTAACACTGCTGAAGAATACTGTGGTGAACTGTCGGATGTGGAGACTAAGACTGAAACAAAGTAAAACAGCAGCTCTTTAAAAAGTTGTTTTAACAATGAGGAGTTGAGTGAGCCTTTTGGGTTTATAGTTGACGCAAAGCTCAAAATGAGGCTGGCTAGCTTAGTACAGTTAACTGACCGGATCAAGAACATATCGGTCAGTGAAAATAAATGACAGATGAAAAAAAAACAATAATATCCTTTATAACTGTTTCTGGTCTTTGGAACAAAAGTGTAGTGAAGGTAACTGGTGGATACAAAGAACATTACTGTTACTGTTTTTGGTTTCTTAACCTTTGTTTGGCCTCTGGAGCAGAAGTCAGTGAAGGTTGCGGAGAGCTACAAAGGACTTTATTGTTTAGTTTCTTGCAAGTGAACTTTGTCTCCAGAGCAAAAGTCAGTGATGTTAACTGACAGATTCTAGGGACATAATTTTTGCTCTCAATCCAGTGGCCAAAATCACTTGCAAGAAGCAAAAAATAATAAAGTGATTCAATATATGGTAATTGACAGGTTTGGAACAAACAATTTTATTCATTTTTGTTTTAGAAGCTATGGTGTAATGTGTCCAGTAATAAACCTGGTATTTTTCCACACATCTTTTACCAAACATAGGATAAGATTTTTACTTGCATTGTTACGGTGAGGTTAGTATATGATTGCTATTAATGCTAATTTTTTTAAGTGTTGTACTTGACATAAAAAATGTGGTTTACAGCATGGCTCTAAATGCCAGTGCCCATGCCAGTGTCTCCAAAGCAGACACCCAAGCAACTGCCACCTCAAGACATAAGACATGCAACACATAGTTCTCAAAGTCAGTGTGCTAAACAGTCACAGCCCTTAAGGCCAAACACAATGCCAGACACACTTGTTATAGGTGACTCCATAGTCAGACACACTGACGTCCCACTCACCAGACTGAACAAGGAAAAGATCACAGTAAGCTGCCTGTCAGGCGCTAGAATCCGCCACATAACACAAGCACTCAGGTCACTCCACAGCAAGTACAAGTATGACTCAGTCATTGTCCATGCCGGTGTGAACGACCTGAGACGCACTCCCTGGACTACATGAAAAGAGACATAGAGGAGCTCTCAGATTATGTAGCCCAGGCCGGTATGACCCTGACCCTGAGCAGTATCCTACCCTCACCAAGAATGATGCCACAATACAGAGACAAAATGATCAGCTTTAATAATTGACTTAATTACTGGTGTCATTCTAAGGGGATCCAATGTCTGTCTGCCTGGGATGACATGTTTGACAAGCCACGCTGCTTCGCTTGCACCTGTCACCCCTGGGCTTCCGGATATTGGCAAAGGCTCTTGCCACCCCCATAGTGCCTTTTTTAGGCAAGGCTCAAATGATAAACCTACCGCCCTAGAAAACAAAAATGGAGAAAAACTAAGGGTAATACTGCTCAATGCCAGAAGTCTAAACCTCAAGATGCACGCCCTCGAAGCCCTCCTCAGTATGGAGAACATCGATGTCTGTGCTGTGACTGAAACCTGGTTCAAGGCTCCTGAGAGCACCCCAGCACTATCAGGTTATACCTCATATCATGCCCGCCCCAAAATCCGGACCGAACCACAAAAGGAGGGGAGTATCCATATTCATAAAGGATACCCACACCTCAGGTTAGTGGCAACGCACAAAGCATCGGAGACCATCCAGGTGTAATTAACCATAGGTAAAACTGCCCTACAGTTTGTAACATGCTACAGACCACCTTCTCAAACTCAGGAAACCCACACAGCCTTCCTGAAGACACTGGAGAGTATGAATGTCTCTCCAAACACCATCATATTGGGTGACTTCAACTACCCAAACATAGACTGGGAACATTACTCAAGCCCCAACACCCTAGCCCAAAGGTTCCTTGAGTTCATAAACTCAAATGCTATGGAACAACTAGTCACCATTCCCACAAGAGGAGAAAATATACTAGACCTGATCATCACAAACATGGGGACAAAATGCTCCACACCGAAGTATATCCCTCATTGGTGAGATCAGACCATAAATTAATCTCACTGGAGATCCACATCCCGCCCCACCCCCAGCAAAAAGACCACAGTGAAGAACTATTCAAAGCAAACTTCACACTTCTTAAGACTGGAGTGGTATCCTTCAAGGCCCCGAGCCAGTGGAAACCACAACCCACGCTGCTGAAACCCTTACAAATGCCTTCTACGAGCACCTTCAGGAATGTATGGATCAAGCAATCCCTAATAAAATCAAGACCCTTTCCACCAAAGGCAGGTGCCCGGTCTGGTGGACTCCAGCCATAAACAAACTCTACAACAAGAGGAGAAAGCTACTACATGACAGAGCAAAATCCCTAAATTGGAAGGCATCTCTGATCAATACTAGCAAAAAACTACGATCACTCATAAAATCATCCAAGGCCAACTTTGAGAGAAAAATCTAATGACACAAAATACAATCATAAAGCCTTCTTTAGCTATGTTAGAAACCTGGGTGGAAACTCCCAGATATGCTCAGAATTAGTCCAAAATGATAAAAATCACTGAACCCACAGACATTGCCAACATACTGGCAGACAGATTCAGTGCAAATTTCTCCTCCCTCCCCAAAAGGAGAAATATCTATACCACCAGAGTCTAGCCTCCCAAACATCTCAGATGCCCAGGTGAGAGCTGCTCTCTCTAAAGCAAAAACACAGCATCAATGGGACCGGACGGTGTCCCCGGCTGTGTGCTACATGAACTCAATGAGGAACTAAACCCACACATAAGGCTGCTGTTTAATCTTAGCCTTACTACAGGATACATACCCAAAGAATGACGTATGGCAACTGTGGTCCCACTCCACAAAGGCGGTGCTTCTACGGACCCTGGAAATTACCGCCCCATAAGCTTGATGAGCCTTGTCTGCAAAGCTATGGAGAGGATCATAATGGAACTCATAAATAAAGACATTGGGGACATACAGACACTGGATCCTACCCAATTTGGCTTTGTCAAGGGCAGATCCTGCCTCTTGAACTTGGTCGACTTTTTCGAAACAGTCACTAAGGCCATTGATGAGGGTAAGGCAGTTCACACAGCCTACCTTGACCTAGCAAAAGCATTCGACAGAATACCCCACTCGGGCATCATAGAAAAGCTCACCAGCTTAGATGTAAACCCATATGTCACAAGATGGGTTGCAAACTGGCTCAAGGACAGAACACACAGGGTTAGAGTTGCTGGTGTCATGTCAGACTCTAAGCCAGTCACGAGCGGTGTCCCACAGGGTCCAGTCCTGGGCCCCCTCTTGTTCGGCATTTATTTTTCTGAAGTTCAGGCAAACATAGGGGGATTGTGGCTGACAAAATTTGCAGATGACTGCAAACTGGGCACCATAATTGACACTCCATCAGACACAGACATCCTCCAGAAAGGTCTCATAGAAATGGATAACTGGTGCCAGAGCCATGGCCTTAAGCTAAATGCCAAAAAATGTATAGTCATACCCTTTGGGAAAAACAAGGTAACTAATTACCACATAGGTGGTAATCCATTAAACACGGAAGAAGTTATCAGGGACCTGGGGACCCAAGTTGACAGTAACCTCTCTTTGACACTCACATTGCCAAAGTGGTTAGGAAGACCTTCTACATTGCCCACCTGATCATGAAGGGATTCACATCCAGATCAGGAGAGGTCATTGTACCCCAGTACTCTTCACTTATCAGACCAATGATTGAGTACAACGCCCATCTGAATGTACCTTACCCGACACCTGCAGCAGTTGGAAAGACCCCAAAAGTTCCTCACCAAAAGGATAAAGGGGCTCAAATGTATGTCATACGATGCCCGACTGAAAAAACTCCAGCTCTATTCAGTCGCATACCGTCTGCTCAGAGGTGATCTGTGCCTGACATACAAGGCCATGTCCAACCCGAATTAATGGACATGCTCCACCTCAAAAAATCCAAATCCACCAGAGCCACGAGAGCAAGAGATTTAAACCTCAACACGGATATAAATAGGACGTGCTGGAGGGACAGATTCATCACCCAGAGACTCCCTACACTATGGAACAGAATTCCAGTCCATGTGAGGCAGAGCCCCTCACTGACTCTGTTCAAGAGAAATCTTGACGAGTGGATGGGAGATCGTAGGTTTACCCCGGGAATCATCCCTGTATCACTGCTGGACAGAGGCACTGCAAACTAATGGGTATAGTATTCTTATCCTAAGGGGTGGTGAAAGCCACACACACTCTGGCTAGGCTTATAAATGCCCTAGGGCAGATAGCCTAGTATGAACCTATGAACCTATGACTCTTAAAGTAATACAAGTTTAGATATTATTTCTCATAGTAATGTGAGTTCAGATACTGGTACCTGAACTCATATTACCATAAGTTAAATGGTACTGGTGTTTGAAGACAAATAAGTCAATAAAAAATGTTGCTTGCCATGCTTATCAGTGTCTGTATTTTTACAGTTAATATTAGTTAGAACTGTTAATGCCAATATTGTATAGTATGGCACCTGAAGAAACAAAATACTAATGCTTTGAATGGAAGCATCTCTAGGGTGGGTGAAGAGGCAGTCACCCTGGGCGTATTGTGTTCAGATTGACAGATGAACATGTAAACTTACATGACAGTAGAAAGTGAGAACATAAGGACCTGGCACTCCTCCTAGAAGGAAGATGCACTATATCATAGAAGTGAGAGATTTTTGCTCCTTAACCTAGTGTTAAAGGGCACTATGATCAGGGAGCAGAACAAGGTATGAAATAAGCCAACTACAGCTCTGCCATGCAGTTTCTCTTCTCAGTACTAGTACCATGTGTGAAGCCCCACCACTAGCCCAATAATCAAGGAGCCTTAATCCTCATCACTGGCAACAGTGGGGGATGTACATTGGGAGGATGACAGGCATACACACAGTATTTCCAGATGCAGCTTTCTGCACCAAGTGCAGTTTCCCTTAAGAGCACACACACAGTCTGGAGTTGGGTTCTCCCTCTTTCTTCAGATCCCCAGTAAGACTCCCCACTGGCACAGCTATAGAGTTGAGATCTCAGCTGAGTGGCCAAGCCAAGACCACCAGCACCCTCTCTGGCCAACCAGTGCTTCGTGTCCCTGCCCAAATAGCTGACAGGCACACTCTTTGAGGCTTTGATTTACACACACACCTGGGAAAGGCTGGCACAGGTTTACCACCTATGCCCCCTTTTGCCCAGACTATAAGGTAGTTAGCACTGCCACCAGCCAACTCTATCAGCTACTTTAAGGCCCTTAACAAAGGGTGTCCAATCTTACTGTGTAATGTTACTATCATTACAAATGGAAGTTTGACCAAGAGCAAGGCTATTAGGAGTGGACTACACAGTGTCACCAAATAAATATGCAAGTACTCTCAGAACTTAAATATGTCTAGGCAGATCAGACACAATGAAAGATTTAAATATATTTAATAGTAAATAATAAAAGAACAAGACAATACTAAATATACGTTTACAGTAACATCAGAGTTCAAAATCACAGGAAATATTTACAACAACATTGCAGGACAGTCTCTTGAATCAAGAAAAACATCTAAATTCAGCTTTGCTATATTCCTGACTATATCTAGAAGAATTACTATACCCTAGTACACTTAATTATAGCAGCAAGACAGATGTGCTGAGTTGATCTTGTCAGGTCCAAGACTTGATACAGAATGTTGAGTCTCTCTCAGAGAGTTCTTAAATTAATATCTCAAATTTTATTGCTCGGATAACTTGCAGAATGACATAATTTCTTATAATCTGATGCTATCCCAGGTAAAACCCCCTAATGCTGAAAGTTAGCAGTATTTAACATCTACCTGTGAAAATACATACAAAAGGGCTTTCCTCAAATCTTTGCAGATCCTGGAAGTCATGAAACAGTAAAACACTTCCAAGACAATACAGAAAACTTCTCTAATATAGACATTATGTCTCCTGCTGCACTGAAACTGAAAGATAACATCTTTTTATGATCTGGCCATAAAGTAGTTTAATTTCAGCTTTTTCTGAATTTATCCTCCCGTGTCCCAGTTTCCATTGTTAAAATATATACATTAAAACAGTTAAACTAGTGTATGTACATGTCTGTTCATTTTCCAGTAGGGTACACTGTGGTTAGATTTTTAAGCTCAGTACTTTACAACCCTTTTCAACACACACTTTTGTACCAGCAGTTTGATATACACATAACATACAATTATAATACAAGCATCTTACATAAATCATTTTGATATTCACCAATGACCGATAATTATTTACAAAAGTCCAGATAACTGTGCTGGCAGTATCTCTCTTTGTCACACTTAAATTATGTTGATATTCACAAATGATTTCGATATTCACCAATGACATATAATTATTTACAAAATTTCAGGTAGCTGGGATGGCAGTATCCCCCTTTGTCACACCATGCAATGTCTGTTTTGGTAGTAACAAGTTCAGATATCATTTTGTTTTAAGAAACATTTCTTGTGGTGTGATATTATATTGCTGTAAGAGACATACATTGTACTTGATATTTAGAAACAAGTCAAAGTTGATAAAAATGATTTTTATGATGCTTACCTGCATACTGTATTTATTGCCCCTCACCCCAAGGACTTCCATGTTTGTTTTTCCCCCTGCTTTTTTTGTTTTAGAGGAAACTTCAAACAGAAGTTGCCCTCAGATTCAAGAGATGCTACTGTTTTCAATTAGATGTTCTTCGTGTTTCACTGTTGCAGTCATCACATTTGGGTTATCTGCTTGCAGTAGCTCTCAGTCGGCCTAATTATCAAAGTCTTGGGTCCTGCATCGGTTGCTGTCTCATCTTCCATGTCAAGTAGTCAGGGGTGTAAAGCATGCAGCTGATGCCATTACATCAGTCTTGCTTGCCGTGCCTGAAGCAGAAGCAGTTCGCAAGTGCCGGTCGAGTTTCAGAACAGAAGTCTTCAACTAAAGCTAAGTACGCTGTTTGGGAAACTTTTTCTTGCTCTAAACCAATGTCAGTAAAAGTCAGTAATTGTATTTCTTGTGGAAAGCAAAAACCTCATAAAGATTTTCATTCGTACTGTATTCCTTGCCTAGGCCATGACCACGACGTACCTCGCTGTCGGTTTTGTGCCTTATTTAAGCAACAAACTATTCGTCATCGGTATATTTATGCTTATAAATATTTTAGTACTCTGTTCAGTTACCCAGACATGGCTTCGGTAAGCCACACGACTACCGACATTCCGAAAAAAAGGCAAAGATAAAGACAGAGACAGGCCGCCCAGTTCACAGGTACTCAGTGTGGCACTTTCGCAGCCCCTGATACCCGTTACTTCAGATTCTCAGGCCTCTACTGAGACCCATTCAGAGTCTGGTATGCCGCGAGATGCTTCAACTGTGGAACCTGCAGATGTCTTTACTTTGGATGGGTCCAGAGCCGCTGTGCAGGCAGGCACTGGTTTCTGAGGCTGTATTCAGGCCTACTGACTTGCATATTAAACTGATGCCATCTTCTTCAAGGCCTAAAACTCAATCCATGCCTAGAAAACTGACACCCAGACCGCATGGTCAGGCCTCTATGCCTAAAAACATAATGATAAGAATGGCTGAAGACCTTATTACTTTAATCAGGGGATGCCAACCTTCACCCTCTAAGAGACGTAGGACTGAATTTTCTTATGAGTGTGCTGATCAGGATTCTGAAATTTCTGTTTCCTCTGATGACCAGGATTTACCCTTATCTACCTAATGAGGATTCTGATGCAGAGGACTCTATTCCCTCTGCTTCCCCTCTGGAGGATTTTTCTTTTGGTGAAACCTTGCATACTCTTAGGGAGCATTTTCGCTGGAAAAGCCAGGATTACTCTGATTCTAAAAAGAGGCTTAGGGATTTCTTACTCCTGTCCCAACACAGGCCTTTAGCTATTCCCCCTGTACTGGACATTGTTGATGATGCCTTTTTGGACTCTAGCTTGGCCCCTGACTCCTTACCTCTTGCTCCCAGAAAACCAGATAGATATTACAGGGTTCCTGACTCTTACAAGTTCCTCTTTAAAAATCTTACTGCGGATCCTAAGACTATTTCACAGGGACCAAGGGCATTAAGGCTACTACTGCCAAAAACCCTACCCCCTCTGATAGAGATTCCAGGGCGCTGGATTGATGGGGTAAGAAGATATACACTTTTGCAACCTTGGCCATTAGGGCCTTAAACTGTCAGTTTAATATGTTAAAGTATCAGCAGCATATTACTGGATTGCTTAAACAGAAAATTATGTTGATTCCTGACTGTGCTGAAAATAAAGATTTACAGGATTTAATGCATTTTACTGAACAAGTTGGAAAGCATACTTTGCAATGTGGTTTTGACTCAGAGGCATCTTGCAGGACTGCTGTCACTGGGTCTGTACTTTGAAGGCATGCTTGGCTTAAAGAGCAATCTTTGCCAGGTCATGTTAAAGCTAAATTGCTGGATTCTACCTTAAACCAGGACCGCCTGTTTGACAACAAAGCAGAAGTACTTAAAAAGATGGAGGAAAAAGCTAAATCCATGCAAAATGTTAAAGATTTCCTACAAGTACAGCCTTCCAGATTTAGTAGGCATTGGATCTCTAAGAATTGGTCCTTTCCTGCCTCTTCCAGGCCTTCTTAGTCCAAACCCAGAACCAGCATAACACCCAGGCTTCAATCCCAAGGTACACACAGGACTAAGCAGAGGGGGGCTCCCACTTCCAAAGCAGGGAGTAGTAAGACCCCCCCCCCATGGTAAACTGTCTCAATGACAACTTTAAAACTTTAAAACTTCCAAGTCCTCCTCAACTGACTGCTCCTTTAGGGGGAAAGATTGCTCTACAGGCAAAAAATTGGGAACTCATTACCCAAGACAAATGGGTTTTAAATATAGTTTCCCAAGGATACAGATTCCACTTCCACACTTTACCAATCCCAAACTGTTGGCTAGATCTACCCCCAAATCAGTGGGCAGAGGCTCAAAAGCAAGTTCTCTCTCTAAGTATCAGGGCTATTCAAACTGTCCCAGAAGAGGAAAGAGGACAAGGTTTCTACTCAAGACTTTTCCTGGTGCCCAGAAAAGACAACTCCTGGCGTCCTATCCTCGACCTCTCTATCCTAAACACATTTTTGGTGATCCCAAAATTCAGGATGCTTCCAATGCTAGACAAGGATGTCTGGTTGGCAAGACTGGATTTCATCTCAATCAGGGAATTTTGCAGAAGATACCTATGCTTCAGAGCAGGCTTCATGCACTGTCAGTTAGCTGCAATGCCCTTTGGCTTATCTACTGTGCCCAGGATATTCACAAAGTGCCTAGCTCCAGTCATTGCATTTTGCAGGCAAAGAAATATTCAAATATACTCATACTTGGACGATTGTCTAATTTGGGCAGAAAGCCAGGACATACTATTGAATCATCTGGCATTTGTACAAAAATTGCTAACTTCTCTGGGGTACACCATAAACGAAAAGAAATCACATTTTGTACCCTGTCAACAAATTGTATTCCTGGGAGCAAGCTTGAACACAACTTCCCAGATGGCTTTCCTCATGCCAGAGAAACAAGTTCATTTGACAGCCTACTTCAAACTAATGGTCACAAAGACCTTGCTATCTGCAAGACAAATACTGCAAGCCTTGAGGTCAGGGTTGCCAGATTTCCAGCAACCCAGGTAGGGACAAAAAGAAAAAAAGAAGGTCTCACAAGTGAAGACCAAAAAGGTCTTTAATGCGAACATAGTTCCATTAAAGAACTGAGCAACTAAGCTCACTCTGCCTGCAATAAACACTGAGCTTCGTGTTTAATGCATTGCAGTTCGCATTAAACACGAAGCTCCGTGTTTGGCGCTTTTGATTGCGTATACGGCATATGGGCCAATCAAAATCGCTAAAGCTTCGTGTTTTAATGCGGAACACAAACTCCGTGTTTAGCAATTTTGATTGGCCCGTATGCCAGGTATACGGGTCAATCAAAAACAAAGTGCAGGCTGGCCGGGATTTAAACCGGCAGGGCGGGACTCGGGATCAGGCTACTGATCTCGGGACAGTCCCGCCCAAATAGGGACGTCTGGCAACCCTGCTTGAGGTTCATGGCCTCCTGCATTCTCCTAATTCCATATGCAAGACTGCATATGAGGAAACTACAGTAGTATCTAAAAAGCCTATGGTGTTAACATTCTCAGGATCTGGAAGCAATGATTCCTGTCATACCTTGCCTAAAGATAGAGTTCCTTTGGTGGGTAGAGGCCTGCCACCAAAACAAGGGAGTTGGTATAAATAAATTAGCAGCAGGTGTTTGGCTTGCCGCTCTGTAAAAAAAATGTTTTAAGTTTTGTATGTGTTGATCTTGTTTGTCAGCACAACAAGTAGCATATTGGCACTTGTGTTTTTTATGTATTGTGGTGTTTGGAACATCAACAAAAAGCTGCACACACATACATATGTGTGTTTATGTAATGTGTGTGTGTGTGTGTGTGTGTGTGTGTGTGTGTGTGTGTGTGTGTGTGTATATATATATATATATATATATATATATATATATACAGAGAGAGAGACATGTATGTAGGATCTATTTTGGAATGACAAATGACTTTAACAGCATTGCTTATAGCATCAATCTGAAAATATCAAATTGGTCCAATATTGAAGTGCCAGACTGCTCCCTAAACTGTCCCTGCTGTAAGGCACTATGCTTAAAGGTAGTTTTTTTTGTCATTGTATGAGTTTATTTGGTAAAAACCTGCATGTTTTATTAAGCAAAAGCACATTATTTTCTAGAGTGATATCTGCTGCATTTTATATATTCCACATTGGTGGATACAGCAGTCACATTTTGCCACATTTTCTTTATTCCAAAAATTGGGCTTATACCAGTTGCTGCCTGCAAAAGGTGATTTCTTGAGAGTATGCCTCCACCGATACTTAGTAGTAGTATAGAATAGTAGACTAAATTAATGAATAATCTATCACGTTATCATTAGATTGAAATTCGATGTCACCCTTGCTTATTACAATGATTACTAAAGTAAGCATTAAACGTGTTTCTCACATCATGATCTTTGATAAGCACACCATCTTTTGAAATCATATTATTATGTTCAGCATTATTTTTTAAAGGAATTTATATATTTGTATTTTTTGTGTGTTTTACTATCGTTGGCCAACATGGTTTTTTATATTTTGTTTTTTGAGATTTTACTTTAGAAGATAATAACTTGCACCGCAACTTTAACTTTGCTTGTTCTAGTGGTTAGGATATTTATGATGTTATACATCTTTACCAGTTTATGATTCCACCATACAGGGAATTTGTTATGATGATTAGCTGACTTGTACTGACTTGTTTCACGTGACTATTATGTAAAACTCTGGTTAAACAATTCCACCTGCCCTTATCTTTAACAAGCTGGGCTCTCCATTTTATTGCTGACAAACTTTCTTGTACTTGGTGATCATCAGTAAGCCTATAATTACATTTTTTAATTCAAGTCTTAGATTTTTCTGTTACAGATAAATGAAAAGTATTGAAAATTGGTCAGAGGAACCTAGAGGTACTGAAGGTTTGAATGTTTTTGATTAAATTTGGAAGATTTGTTCCCAGTAAGATGTGTTATTATCTGTAGTTGGTTTAGTTTTTAACTGTGAAACATCACAGTAAGCAAGTATCACAAGGAATTCTTTTGCATGGTTATTAGTAGATGCTGTTGCACTCCAAGATATGCTTGGGTAAATGAAAGCTCGTAATACTAATACATTTTTAGCCTCCAGCATTTTTTTCCAACCCAAGTAAATAATCATGGTATTGTATTGAGTCCATGGTGGGTGTGTGGTAGCATATTATTGTGATTGGTACATGTAGAATATTAAAACTTGAGCTGTTATACTTTCTAAAGTCAGATGTATATTTATTACCCAAAGAGTTACCCCTCCACCCCTTATGGCATCCCTTAAACATTCATATTTATTGTAACCTGCAGCTGCTCTTTGTGTTTCACTGTTGCAGTCCTCACATATGGGTTATCCGGCTCCTGGTAGCCCTCAGTCAGCCCGAATACCAGAGTCCTTGGTATATGACTTTGGCTGATGCCGGTTATAAAACTGATGTCAGTACATCAGGTATAAAGGGAGGCAACCAACACCATTTCATCAGTCTTTCTTGCCGCGGAGACCGAAGCAGATGCAGTTCGCACTAGTGCCGGTCGGCTGTTTACCTTTGTTTCATTTTCCGACTACCAAGTTGAAGACACCTTCAGATAAGTACCCTGTTGGGGATCCTCTTTTCTTGCTTTAACGAATATCAGATAAAGTTAATAACTGTCTTGCCTGTGGAAAACAGATTTCACATCGTGATTTCCATTCCTATTGTACAACTTGTTTCAGCCTTGAGCACGATGTCCCTCACTGCGATCTCTGTGCTTCCTTTAACCTGCGTACCATATGCTGTAGAGCTAAGATTTTGTATAAGCATTTCGGAGTCTGGCCTAAGTTCGTTGGTGTGGCGTCTTCTGGTCTCCCGACTTCGGATCTTCCTAGGAAATGCAAAGACAAGGACCACGACAGGCATAAGGTTAAATCTACAGACAACGCACCTGTGAAATTGGTTGTCAGCACAGCAGTAGTCAGTGAGGTGCTTTTGCAGCCCCTGCAGTCCACAGATTTTCAGCCGCAAGCCTCGACTGAGACCTTTATGGAGTCCTTCATGCCGCAGGCTGCTGTTTCATCTTCAGACCCCTCCACCTGTTGCCGCCTCGGATGGGTCCAGAGCCACTTTGCAGGCACTGGCTTCTGATGCCTCTTCTTTTCGACATGAGACCAGAACCAGACTGACTACCTTAGCTCAGACTTCTGCAGTTGCTAGGCCTCCCGAGTCCCTCCAGATTGCTAGTAAAGCTTCCAGCCGCAAACCTACTCACAAACCGGCATCAACCTCCCCTCCTGTATCTCAGTCCCAGTTGGTAAAGATGGCTGGTGATCTTCTTTCCCTGATTAGGGGCTCTCATCCTCCCCCCCATTCAAAGAGGGCTAGGGAATTATCTCCTGATGTTTTTTTCTGTCTCAGATTCTGAGATTTCTAGTATGTCTGCTGGTGAAGAAGGAAATTCTCAACTTTTTTCTGCCTTTGAGAATTCTGATGCTGAGGACTCTATCCCTTCTGCCTCCCCTTCAGAATATTTTTCCTTTGGGGATACTTTGAATACTCTTAGGGAGCATTTTAAATGGGGAATGTCAGGATTTTCCACAGTCTAAGAAAAGAATTAGGGAATTTTTAGATTTGCCACAGCATAAGCCTCTGGCTATACCTCCAGTTTTGGAAGTTGTGGATGATGCTTTCATGGAAAATTCCTTAACTCCTAATTCTGTTCCCCCTGCCCCCAGAAAACCGGATAGGTATTACAGGGTTCCTGAATCTCATCAATTCCTTTTCAAAAACCCTACTGCTGATCCAGAAATTAATTCTGAAGGCCCCAAGGGTGTTAAGGCTACTATTGCTAGAAACCCTGTGCCTTCTGATAAGGAATCTAGGGCCTTTGACAGGTGGGGTAAAAAAAGTCTATATTTCTGCAACTCTTGCCATTAGATCCGTGAATTGTCTTTTTCACATGGTTAAGTATCAGCAGCATACATTGGAGGCTATTAAGGCTAAACCTGGAGATATTCCTTCTATAACGGAAAACAAAGACTTACAAGACTTACTGAATTCTGCCACTTTAGTTAATAAGCATTTACTTCATTGTGGTTTTGTCACTTTGGAGGCTTCCTGAGGCTTCCTGCAGAGCAGCTGCCACTGGTTCCATCATTAGAAGGCATGCTTGGCTCAGGGTATAGCCTCTTTCTGTACCAGTTAAGTCTAAATTGCTGGATGTTCTTTTGCACAAGGACAATCTTTTTGGTAATAAGGCTGAGGAGGTACTGAAAAAGTTGGAGGATAAGGCAAAATCTGTGCAAGCTGTAAAAGATTTCCTTTAGGTTCAGCCTCCTCGGTTTAGTAGGCATTATCCTTCCAAGAATTGGTCTTTCCCTGATACTGGCAAGCAGAGTCACTCTAGGCCTATGGGGTTTCAGATCTTCCAGAGGGCAGGCTTCTGCCCCTCAAAGGGCTAAACAATGGCATTCTTCTTCTACTAAATCAGGGAGTTCTAAGCAAGCTTCCCAAAACAAGCATTCTCAATGACTCCGGCCTTTTTGTGCCTACCTCTGCGGACCCTGGGATTCCTTTGGGGGAAAGGTTAGCCAGGTTTCCAGAGGTATGGTCTTCCATCACAGATGACAAATGGGTGCTGAATATAGTAAACCAAGGTTACAAGTTTTACTTTCATACCTTCCCTGTTTTACAAGGGTACCTAGACATACCTAAAATTCTCAAGGTAGAGGTAGAAACTCAGATTTCTTCTCTACTGACTATGGGGGCTCTAGAGCCAGTTCCTGCAAATCAAGCAGGCCTAGGTTTTTATTCAGGGCTTTTTCTGGTACCCAAGAAAGGGGGCATCTGGCACCCTATTCTGGATCTGTCCATTCTAAACACTTTTCTGGTAATTCCCAAATTCAAAATACTCACCCTTCAACAATTACTACCAATGCTGGGCAAGGATTCATGGCTGGTACCTTTGGATCTCAAGGAGGCTTATCTGCACATCCCAATAAGGGAAAGTTGCAGGCAGTTCCTTCGCTTCAGGGCTTGGGAGCAACACTTTCAATTCTCTGCATTGCCCTTTGGCTTATCTACTGCTCCCAGAGTTTTTACAAAGTGCCTGGCTCCAGCCATTGCTTTTTGCAGGCAGAGAAACATTCAAATTTATCCTTACCAGGACTACTGTCTCATTCAAGCAGACTCCCCAGAACAATTAGAAAAGGATTTGGATGTCGTGAAGAACATTCTCACTTCTTTGGGTTACACTCTCAATGAAAAGAAGTCAAAGTTGGTTCCTTCAAGGGAGATTGTTTTCCTGGGAGCGAGTCTGAATACAGCCACCCAGATGGTATTTCTCCCTCAACAGAAGCAAGAAGATCTTTCTGCTTACTTCATGAACTTGGCATGCATGACCTAGCTCTCTGCAAAGCAATTCCTTCATGTATTTTGATGATCCCATATGCAAGGCTGCATATGAGAAAACTTCAATGGTACCTCAAGAACTTTTGGTGTCAACACACACAGGACTTAGACTTGATTCTTCCCCTGATCCCCTGTCTACAAATGGAGTTCCTCTGGTGGGCGACATCCTTTTCTCAGAACAAGGGTCTGCCTTTCCACCCACTGTCTGCCAGACAGACTCTCACCACAGACACCTCAGATGTTGCATGGGGGGGCTCATCTGTAGGGCAGGGGCATACAGGCGACTTGGAGCACCCAGCAGATTCACTTGCACATAAACTTAAAAGAATTGATGGCAGTGCAGATTTGCCACAGCATAAGCCTCTGGCTATACATCCAGTTTTGGAAGTTGTGGATGATGCTTTCATGGAAAATTCCTTAACTCCTAATTCTGTTCCCCCTGCCCCCAGAAAACCAGATAGATATTACAGGGTTCCTGAATCTCATCAATTCCTTTTCAAAAACCCTACTGCTGATCCAGAAATTAATTCTGAAGGCCCCAAGGGTGTTAAGGTTACTATTGCTAGAAACCCTGTGCCTTCTGTTAAGGAATCTAGGGCCTTTGACAGGTGGGGTAAAAAAAAGTCTATATTTCTGCAACTCTTGTCATTAGATCCGTGAATTGTCTTTTTCACATGGTTAAGTATCAGCAGAATACATTGGAGGCTATTAAGGCTAAACCTGGAGATATTCCTTCCATAACGGAAAACAAAGACTTACAAGACTTACTGAATTCTGCCACTTTAGTTAATAAGCATTCACTTCATTGTGGTTTTGACACTTTGGAGGCTTCCTGAGGCTTCCTGCAGAGCAGCTGCCACTGGTTCCATCATTAGAAGGCATGCTTGGCTCAGGGTACAGCCTCTTTCTGAACCAGTTAAGTCTAAATTGCTGGATGTTCTTTTGCACAAGGACAATCTTTTTGGTAATAAGGCTGAGGAGGTACTGAAAAAGTTGGAGGATAAGGCAAAATCTGTGCAAGCTGTAAAAGGTTTCCTTTAGGTTCAGCCTCCTCGGTTTAGTAGGCATTATCCTTCCAAGAATTGGTCTTTCCCTGATACTGGCAAGCAGAGTCACTCTAGGCCTAGGGGTTTCAGATCTTCCAGAGGGCAGGCTTCTGCCCCTCAAAGGGCTAAACAATGGCATTCTTCTTCTACTTAATCAGGGAGTTCTAAGCCAGCTTCCCAAAACAAGCATTCTCAATGACTCCGGCCTTTTTGTGCCTACCTCTGCGGACCGTGGGATTCCTTTGGGGGAAAGGTTAGCCAGGTTTCCAGAGGTATGGTCTTCCATCACAGATGACAAATGGGTGCTGAATATAGTAAACCAAGGTTACAAGTTTTACTTTCATACCTTCCCTGTTTTACAAGGGTACCTAGACATACCTAAAACTCTCAAGGTAGAGGTAGAAACTCAGATTTCTTCTCTACTGACTGTGGGAGCTCTAGAGCCAGTTCCTGCAAATCAGGCAGGCCTAGGTTTTTATTCAAGGCTTTTTCTAGTACCCAAGAAAGGGGGCATCTGGTACCCTATTCTGGATCTGTCCATTCTAAACACTTTTCTGGTAATTCCCAAATTCAAAATACTCACCCTTCAACAATTACTACCAATGCTGGGCAAGGATTCATGGCTGGTACCTTTGGATCTCAAGGAGGCTTATCTGCACATCCTAATAAGGGAAAGTTGCAGGCAGTTCCTTCGCTTCAGGGCTGGGGAGCAACACTTTCAATTCTCTGCATTGCCCTTTGGCTTATCTACTGCTCCCAGAGTTTTTACGAAGTGCCTGGCTCCAGCCATTGCTTTTTGCAGGCAGAGAAACATTCAAATTTATCCTTACCAGGACGACTTGTCTCATTCAAGCAAATTCCCCAGAACAATTAGAAAAGGATTTGGATTTCATGAAGAACATTCTCACTTCTTTGGGTTACACTTTCAACGAAAAGAAGTCAAAGTTGGTTCCTTCAAGGGAGATTGTTTTCCTGGGAGCGAGTCTGAATACAGCCACCCAGATGGTATTTCTCCCTCAACAGAAGCAAGAAGAACTTTCGGCTTACTTCATGAACTTTGCAAGCATGATGCAATTCCTGCAAGCACTGGGGTTCATGGCTTCATGTATTTTGATGATTCCATATGCAAGGCTGCATATGAGAAAACTTCAATGGTACCTCAAGAATCTTTGGTGTCAACACACACAGGACTTGGACTTGATTCTTCCCCTGATTCCCTTTCTACAAATGGAGTTCCTCTGGTGGGCGACAGCCTGTTCTCAGAACAAGGGTCTGCCTTTCCTCCCATTGCCTGCCAGCCAGACTCTCACCACAGACACCTCAGATGTTGCATGGGGGGGCTCATCTGTAGGGCAGGGGCATACAGGCGACTTGGAGCACCCAGCAGATTCACTTGCACATAAACTTAAAAGAATTGATGGCAGTGCAGCAGGCCTTGCTGGCTTTCAAGGACCTACTCTCTGCTAATTAGGACAGACAATACCATAGTCAGGTGGTGCATCAGCATGCAAAGGGGGACTCACTCTTACCCCTTGTGCAGATAAAGCATGAGACTATGGTCCACAGCAGCATCCATGGGCTTACATCTAATAGCCCTCTATCTTCCAGGGAGGCTAAACTCCCTGGCGGATCATTTGAGCAGACATGTTATGGATCCTCACGAGTGACAACTAAACAGGAACATTTTCCATTGCATCACTCATCATTGGGGCACCCCGCAAGTGGATCTTTTCTTCCATCCTTCTGCACCAGAGAATTTCACAACAAAGCTTGGAGGGTGGTTGCGTTGTCCTTCCCATGGACACATCTCTCAGTTTATGCATTCCCTCCTCTGCCTCTTCTTCCCAGAGTGCTGCTAAAGATAATGGATGAAAAACCAAAGGCTATTCTGATGGCTCCAGATTGGCCCAGGCAGCATTAGTATCCTCTCCTCTGCAGTCTTTCCCAGGCTCAGCCTTGACATACTTCCCCTGATACCAGATCTGTTGGTCCAGGGAGGGGGAAAGTTCCTTCATCCTCATCTTCAAACTCTGCATTTAACTGCCTGGCTAATACCTTAAATCTTTCCCAACAGGTGGTTGAAGTTCTTCATGAGGCCAGGAGGCCTAGCACCAGAAAATCCTATGCAGATAAATGGACGAGATTTTGCTCTTGGATGCTGGCTAAAGGAGAAGACTCTTCTCACCCTTCTCTTTCACTCATTTTTGACTACCTAGCAGGATTGCTTAATGGTGGACTTTCCTTTTCTTCAATCAAAATTCACGCTTCAGCAATTTCGGCTCATTGTTCTTTTGAACAACCCGTTTTTTCTCACCCCTTGATGAAACAGTTCCTGAGAGGAGCTAGTAATCTTAGACCTCCCAGAAGAGCTCCTACACCTGTTTGGGATCTTAATTTTGTCCTGGAGAAAGTTACTCTGCCTCCCTTTGAACCAGCTGCCTCTGCAGATTTGAAGTTTCTATCCTGGAAGACTGCTTTCCTTTTATTTATTACTTCAGCTAGAAGAGTATTTGAGCTGCAAGCCTTAATGGCAGTAGAACCTTTCATTATTTTTCACTCAGATCAGGTTTCTCTGAGAACCAATCCCTTCTTTATGCCCAAGGTAGTTTCGAGTTTAACCCGTAACCAGTCTATTCACCTGCCTACATTTTTCAGCAATCCCCAAAATAAAGGGGAAAGGATTCTGCACTGTCCTGATGTGCATAGACAGCTGAGATTTTACTTAAAAAGGACTAAATCCTTTTGAAAATCTGAACAGTTATTGGCTAGTTTTGCTCCTGGGGCTCAGGGTAAAGCTATTTCAAAACAAACCATCTCCAAATGGATTGCTCATTGTATTCACTTTTGTCACCTGCAACACGGTAAGGTTCCTTCTCAGGGTATTAGGACCCATTCTACTAGAGCAGCCTCTACCTCTGCAGCCTTTCTGAGAGATGTGCCTTCTAAGGGCATTCTAGAAGCAGCTACTTGGTCTTCTGTTCATACGTTCACAAAGCATTACAATCTACCTTTGTTTTCGGGCTGGTTTTGCCTCTGCAGTTCTGCAGGGCCTCCTTACCAACCCTTAATCTGTGATCATTCCTCCCCCCTTTGTCTTCTTACTGGGCTTTGGGAATCAACCCATATGTGAGGACTGCAACAGTGATGCACGAAGAACATAGTACAGTTGTGTACACTTACCATAAATGTAGATGTTCTAGTGTATTCGCTGTTGCAGTCCTGGTTTCCCACCCTCCATTCCCCCTTTTTTCCTAAGGCACAGACTATGGATTTTTATTTTTTGTATGACATGTGTCCAGGATACTACCATTCCTGGATTAGCCTTTTTTGGGGTCTCCTGACAGTTAAGGCAAGAAAAACTGAGGGAATGGCGTTGGCTGCCTCCCTTTATACCTAACGTACTGACATCAGTTTTACAGCTGGCATCAGCTGACGTCATATACCAAGGACTCTGGTATTCGGGCCGATTGAGGGCTACCGGGAGCCGGATAACCCATATGTGAGGACTGCAACAGTGAATACGCTCAAACATCTACATTTATGGTAATTGTACACAACTGTACTTTTGTGAATTTAAGGAGTTCCATTTTCAGTAATGGCAACTATTTCATATTTTTCTGAACGAACAGTTACTTTCAGTTCATCATCTTTAGCCCTTCAGCTTTGCGCATTGCTATAGAAACATCTTATATTTCTATTAATTTTCCTATTTCTTTGGTATAATCTGTCTCTCCTGTTGTGTGTCCTAAAAAACTCAATAGATTTGATGATCATGTTCAAAAAGTTTTTGCTCCCTGGTAGTTGAGATGAATTTTTTTCTTTAGTACCAAGCTTTTCCCAGGAGGTTATAAGTTTAATATTATATAATAAGCAAAGCTGTCTTAACCAGGTAGTAAACATATTAGCTTTTGTCCACTGATATTCTGACCATCACTGTGATGGAATAATTTCAAAGAGCACAAACATAGGTTCCACAGCATTGTCAGCCCATCAGCTGTCCTACCACCTGAAGCCAGGTCTTACTACTAGAGTTTCATGTAGCCATTATCTCATTTTGAAAGTAGTTCTAAGGCAGAAGTTTTTGTTAAAGCAAGCAAATGTGTTATGTGTGGGAATTCCCCACAAGAGATTTCCACTACGTGTGTTTACTGTGCCTCAGGCCAAAGCACATGCACTTCTGCTGCAGTGTGCATTTTTCACCCCAACATTAATCCATAGAAGGCATCCATATCTCTAGGAGTTCACAACAAAAAAAAAGGTGCATGTGCCTGATTCTTTGCTGCCATGGGAACCTCCCAGTGAAAAATGCACTCTAGACAAGAGGAGAATCAAAGGGAGGCAGAGGTTGTCCATTTGTACAACTCTGGCCTCCCTGGGTCCATTGACTCCAGGCCTTGAGAGGAACTTTCATAGTCCTGCCCACAAATTCTGCCTCATTCGAGGCCTCTGGTATGACTATTGTGCAGGGATACCAGAGGCCTCATCCAAGACAGAATGACTGCTGTGCAGGCAGCAATGCTGTCAGCATCTTGCACGTCCTCCTGGACTAATGTTTGTACCACACCTTTGATTTGAGAGGCCAGAATTCACATTACAGAAGGGGAAGGTGGAATTCCTAGGATTTTAGTCTTCAAAGAGATTTCTAGAGAACAGATTAATTTCCCTCACCTGCAAACTGAGATCTCTAAGGTGGATGTACCAAAAGGCACATGGCACAAGACGCTAAATACAAAACTGGTGCCTGCCTGTTTACCTCAGCCTAAGCTAAACACTGCCCCAGCCTCAGCCTCCACCACTTCCTAGGCTTCTACTTATTCACTGGTTCATCTGGCTGAGGTTGATATGTCCTTTCTGAAAGCTGAAAGGCAAGAGATGGAAATCTCAGATGTTATTAGGGCCCCTTTTAAAAAGAAAAGGGTGGAACCTCCATCTGAAGATTCTGACTTCCATGACACAGAAGCAGAAAAATTAAGGCTTACTTGGGCCAGAAAAGTTCTGCTGAGGCTTGTGAATCAGACACTAAGGGGACCCTCTCCCACAGAGTATTTATTCAGTGCAGACAACCTTCACTTTTTTTTTCTTTTTTTTTTGTGGGAGACTAAGGAATATTCAGACGCCCAGATCTGCCTGAACTTAGAACACTAGCTGAAACTTCAGCAGTAGATGTTAGGGATGATGTATTGACAAATGCATCTTTGGCTCCACAAGCCAACCCCTCCCCATAGGAAGTCTGAGTACTTCTATAGGGCCGTGGATCCCCACAATTGCCATTGTAAAAATTCTTTGGCTGATCCAGCTGTGGTTTCTCTGGACTGAAGCATGGGAGTAAACTCTGCTCCATCAAGGAACCCTATACCCAATAACAGGGAGAGTAGAACATTCAACATGTTTGGGGAAAAGTATATACTTCTGCTGTCCTTTCTTTTGGAGCCTTGAACTGACAGTGCTACATGCCTTCTTAACAGTAATCTCTGCTGAAGAATATGTGAGCTAAGGAAGAGAGGATACAGGATAAGGATATGAAGTAGGAGATATTTGAGTTCTGTGACCTCTATTTCCCAGTTGCCAATCATTCAAGAAATGTGACTGTAATGAAGTAGATGTATCATAGAAGGTATGAGCTACACAGTCTGCCATTCTGAGACGAGTCTGAGGACAATGGCTATTCTAGACGATGCAAACACAGAGCTTTTCAGTACTTTGTTGGATAAGCAACTCCTCTTTAGACACCACCCCCCATTCAGAGAGTTTTCAGGAAACAGGAGGGAAAGATAATGTTATGCAGTCTGTAAAGCAACTTTTTCGTGCATAAATTGCTAAATTCAGCAGGAATTAACCAGCTTATTCTGTAAGCAAGACAGTGGAAGGCTTGGCAAAGGGAAAAGGGCAAGTTCAAAAGAGAAGCCTGGGGGCTGTCAGGGTTGAGACCACCGGGGCGGGGGGGGGGGCGTCAGCCCTGACTCCTGTAACCCAAGCCTATTGCAACCCACCACCTTCCATTATTCTATCCCAAATAGCTTTCCACTCCTTAAAAAAGGAGGAGGATGTGTAGCCTTCATTGCAAAAACTAAGGAAAACACTACCCACATTCTTCAAAAAGGCTACTGACTACATTTCGTAAGCATACTGAAGTTTATAGGTATCGAACCACTCACTGTAGATCAGATGGCCAGTAAAAGAAGGCTCATGGAGAACCATCCTAGGTCTGCCCTATCTGAACAAATTTCACAGAATGCCAACATTCAGACTCTTAACTATTCGAAGATTATTGCTACTCCTTTCAATTCAAGCCCATATGGTCACCTTAGACCTAAAGGACAACTACCTTCATATTCCCACAGAGGTCACAGAAAAGTCCTCAGATTTGCAGTATATCCTTTGCCCTTTGTACTGCACCTAGAGTCTTTACAAACTACCTACCTCCAACTGGCTCCATTGATTACATTTTTCAGACCAAAGGACATCTAGATTTAGCTCTGCCTAGAGAATTGCCTTATCCTAACAGTGTCACTATAGGGCATTTTCAAAGCTTTGGATTTCATCCTAAATTGTTTAGGGAATCTGCATCTAACAGTCAAGAAAGCAAAATAAAACCAGATGCATTCAAGGAACCTGGCCTTTTTGGGAGCTCATCTGGGCATCACCCTCAGCAGATCCTTCCTCCCAGAGGACAATGAGACCCTTTTGATACTATACTTCCAAAACATTTTGTAGCAGAAGGAGAGTTTAGCAAGCGAGATCTTGGACTATTGGGTCATATGGCATACTGTATCCAAATAGTGCCACTTGGCTGCATGCAGACAAAGAAGCTCTACTGGTACTTGAGAAACAGATGGTGTCACAATAATCGTATGTTAGAGACCAATACCTCTTTCCTCCAGAGCTTCAAAAGAAAGATCTTATGGTAGCTGTCAAAATGCAAGGTGTGTCATTTAAAGGATCCCAGCCCATGATTACGCTTATCACATATTTCTCAGACCTAACTTGGCAGCTCATGTGAGGAAAAGTACAGTTATTCCAGAAGCTTGGAAAACAGATGCCTTCTCCCTGAATTGGAGAGTTCTATTCATCTGTTTGCCACATCTGTAAATGGCTTACTTACTGCATATTTTTGGCATTCTTCTAATGATAGACCTGTTGGGGGGGGGGCTATCAGTGCCCTCTCTACTAGAGCCACTGTAGCCACCACGGCCTTCCTCAGATGTTCGTACACAGGCTGTTCTTGTGGCAGCTAACTGGACTTCTGTTCACATGTTCTCTAAGTACTATGACTTGGTAGTAGCTCTCAGGGTCAGGGCCGGATCTGCATACACTATTCTTCATAGTTTTGTCTCCTAATTCCTTTTCTCTGCCTACACAAGTCATTATTCTTTGGAAATATTTCCATCTGTGAGGACCAGAATACTGTGATAAAGATAGTGTGGCTGTGGGAAGAACATACCATAAATATGGGTGCTTGAATAGCTTTATTTTTGTAGTCCAGATACCTTCCCTGATACTCCTTTTCTGATCAATTCTTCTTGCCATGGGTGTTGGGGTGGCATTATTCCCTTTTATGCACCTTCCCAACCCCCTTCATCCATGACCCTTCTCTTTAAATCAGTATGTTCTTCCTGGACAGAGAGATTGAACCTCTGGGCTGGCCCTGGGGGACACAGGACTCTTCCATCTGATCCACTGGGACTTCGGTGCAGAACAAGCTTTCTGCTAGGATGCTGTTAGAGCATGAAAGAACAGAAAATTGGCTGAAGTACTTTTACCATAAACATCCTTGCTTTTTGATGGGAGGGCCTTTGATGCACCCTGGAAGAGGGTAAAATTGTGGAAGTCAGTCTGGCCTGTTGCACTACCTGCAGGTGAGAGTCCCAACTGTGAGGAATGCATAAGTGAATATACTTGAAAATCTGCATTTATGGCAAGTTCTTAACACAACTTTACTTTCATCCTTTTGTTGTAGTTCCCAACTTAACACACGATATGGTAAAAGGAAAACTTGTCCCCACTTTAAAAGATGTGTGAAGGCAGTGGGAGGAAGTTAATCCTCTTGGTAGACCACCTTATCAGGATGGGGTGGCGGGGGACTAGCAAGTGAATAAGTCTACAGGTGCATCTCTGTTTTACCTGGGAAAGGGAGAGTAAGCAATCACCAGACATATCCATAAGTGTGTGAATCCAACAAAAATCTTTGCATAGTGTTAGAAGTCCTGAAATTAAAAACATTTGACTGAGAATACAGCGACAGGAAGAACCTTTACCATTAGTCATCTGTCATCATACATCTGTGATAGAGCAGCTTGTGGGGAGGAGAGCTAGTCAAAGGAAGGAAGCTGTACAGTACATTATTGCAGATTGAAAGGTTTACAAAGCAGGAGTAAAAGTTTCTTTACAGCCTGAAAGTGTTAGTGCAAGGAACAGAGATGACTAGCAGCAGTAAAACAAATTACTCACTTACTGAATTGATGGATTTCAAAGGAAATAAGTTAGGACACATGGAAAATGCTCAACCTGGACAGAATTCAAAACTGAAAACCCCACAAAGGAAAAATTGTAAACAACCAGTATATGTTGAGAAGGAGAGCCTTATCAACAAGAAAAAAATATGTAGTATAGCAAAAGAGAAGGAAACACCACCTGTGTAGAGTTCTGAACCCATTTCTGTCAGTGTTAAGACAGAAATGTCAAGTAAAGGAAGTCCTGTGCAACAGATAGATGTAAGTATGGTAACAGTAGAACTGCACACAAGTTTTGTTCTGAGATACAATTTGCAAAAAGAGTAAAAACAAATCAGAGAAGAAAAAGAATGTGAGAGGGTAGTATTCACTCACTCTGATATAAATGAAGAAAATCTCAAAAAGAAAAATAAATTGTGTGGGTAGTGTTCACTCCTACAGAGGGAGAGCAACCTAAGGAAAGAAAGCAAAAGAAAAGGGTAGTGTACGCTGGGAAACAAGATAACCTTTACAGAGCCCTAATTATATTCCTTCCTAGTCAAATTTCAGGAATGTTACCTAGGAAGAAGGTTCCTTGTATCAGGTCCGTAAGGGAAAGGAACTTGATAAAGTGAGTAATGTGAAAACAGCAACTGACACTACAAGTGTGTGTATTAGGTACCTTTCATAGGAGAAGAATTAAACACTGAAGTCCCAGTGCCTGTGTTGGTGGGAGATGAGGCAGTGTCTTCTATCTCATGAAAGACTGACCTTGAGGAAACTCCAAAGTATGGTGGCCTCCAAGCAAGACAGCTATAGGACACAATGGGAAGATGTGTATGTAGAAAGTATGGTGGCCTCCAGGCAAGACAGCTATAGGACACAATGGGAAGATGACACTTTGATCAAAGCAAAGGAAAGTATAGTTACAGCTCTGGGGGAAGAAGTTTAACAAAATGTTCCTACATCTTCCTATACATTGAGATACCAAATGATTTATTTTACAATGCAAGTAAGGAGTGAGAAGGTGTTTGCAGGTGCCAGCCAACCATTAGCACCAAACCTTTCAGAAACCTAGTGGCGAGGTTAGTACATAGTCAGGTACTAGTGCACCTACAATTGGACAAAAGTAAAGCACAGGTCCTGACAAGGTTTTACTGGCTGGGAATAATGAAAGTTGAGAACTTCTGTGCTGGATGCTCAATGTGCTAAAGGGCAGCTTCTCACCTACACCTTAAAAATCTATTGATTCCAATGGTCAGTGTTGATGTACCATTGGTAAAATCCAGCAAAAGGTTTTGATCTGTTTGAATTATTTTGGACTATGCAACTGAGTACCTTAAGTGTATTCCCCTATGAAAGGCTAATGCTAAATCAACATCTAGGGAGTTTGCCTTGTTGTTTTGCAGAGCATGGATACATAAGGAAGTACTCACTGACTAGTGGACTTGACTTTTATCCAGAGATATTCACCAACTGTGCCAGTGCTTTTAAGGTCAGACCATTAAAAACTTCATTATACCATCCCCAGACAGAAACTTTAGCACAGCACTAACCAAGTTTTGAAATCCATGCTGAGAATATATCCTATTTGTAATTAGAGAAGCACCACAAGCCTTGACCCAGTTCAGTCTTTCCATATGTGCCAGGCACATTGTGGACTATTGGGTATTGCAAACAAAACTTTTGAAGAAGAGAGAACCCATTTTGAGGTGTCCTAGATCACTATACCAGCTTACAAGATATGAGGAAAGTAGTGAAGCCCTCCATACAGGAACACATGACAAGAACCCAGGCCGCACAAAAAGAGGTGTAAAGTAAAGATTCAAAGACAATGTCCTAGTACACTCTGAGGATTGAAACTGTTTACCTAAAGTACAGGCTGTCCTAGACTACCTCAGACAAGCCAGGCTAGTTGTTAATGCCACCAAGAGCAAATACAGTATTTAAGATTTGTAATGGTTAAAGGGTATTGTTAGGCCTCAGAAAGAAGAAACTAAAAGCCATGAGAAACTGGCTTATTCCAGGCATTGTGATGCAGTTGAAGATGTTATTGAGGTTAGCTGAGCACTGTTAAAAGTTTATACCCAATTTATCATCGGTAACATGGTCTTTTTCAGATGTGATAAATGGATATATGCCTCTTTTATAGTAAAGTAGACACAAGAGGCAGACAATGCTTTTAATCAGTTAAAGGAAATGCTGTGTTCAGAGCACATCTCAGCATCTATATATAATATAGATATATTATAACATAATATATCTATATTTTATATATATATATATATATATATATATATATTTATTATATGTAATATAGTATAATATGTAAGATGGCAGCGGCCTCTTCAGCTCCCATTGTCTTGTCTTCTGTTGTCATGTTTTTCCGTAGTGGGGTAACATTTCCAGAGTCGCAGGCCAAGTGTGGAGAGAAGGCAGCCATAGTGTTGGTGGATCGATTGGACCGGGGCTGTTCCAGATTAACTCAGGTAGCTGGAGTGGTTGGTGTAGTAGGCATGGCTGGAGTGATTGGACTGATTGAGGCCATTCAGGTCTGTATGTGGAGAGGTATGCTGAGAGGAACAGATGGTGGTGACCAGGTGTGGATGGTGTCAGAAGGTGTTGTGCCAGTATCGAGTGGATGGTGAAGGTGGAACTGGACTGTTGCTGGCGGAGATGAGGTGGTGCTGGAGTGGATGGTGGATCGTGGAGACTGTGGTCACTGACCTGGATGAGGGCAGATGGTGGAGACCAGATTGTCTGCTTTGATGTGTGCTGATCCACACTCTTGAAAGTCTGTTTTTGTTGGATTGGAGAAACTGGACTGGGACTGGGACTGGGACTTGGACTTGCCGGTGTGAAGATGGAGCTTCGGTTGGTTGGGACTCTGTGTCATGTGTGTGTTTACTGTATATGTGATGTAACTGCTTGTGTTTTGTTTGTGATGGTCTGTGTTGTATCATGAGCTTGAAGGAACATAATTTCGTTCAGCTGTGCACTTTGTGGTTGTACAGTCTGAATGACAATAAAATTTACTTACTTATTTACTTATTTATCTGCAGATTTTAGCAAGCATTTTATAGTTTGTACTGATGGTCAGCGATAGGCCTAGAGGCAGTGGTTTTTGACTTTCCAAGACCGCTGTCAAAACAACAACTCTAGGAAATATATCTTTGCTTCTGGGATTGGAGCCAGTCATTACCAGATCAAGATCCTGTCCTTAGATCTCCCAACGTCCCCTAGGGTCTTTAAGTACATGGCAATAATGGCAACCAACCATTGGTTGCTAGGGAGGAAAAATTTCCCATATCTAGATGATTAGCTGCTTTAACTGACCAGGTAAACCACCTTGCCTCAGCTCTGATCAGACTGTTCAGTCCACTGGGCTTTATGTTTGATTTCATCAGGCAGCAACTTTCCTTCATCTGGTGCATTACCTTTGAGAGATATACATTGGGTATTCACAAGATGTGTAGAAGTTTCCTGCTTGAGTGAAGTTCAGCACCCTTTGTTCCTTTTAACAGCATTTTCTGTAGTTTTGCTGTGGCAAAGAAGAACAGGTTTCTTGGGATTTTGTGGTATATGGGAGTGGCCTTCCTCACGATGTCACATCTCTGTTCTCTGTCAGGATGAGCCCCCCAACACACACAGCTGGACAGTAACCTGTCATGTGATGTGCTCTGTTTACTGTGGAGCCAGCATAAACAAATTTCTTAGTGCACTGTTATGGCAGGCCCATCTGGCTGCCATTTCTGATTTTCACCAAGTTCAGTACATACCCTCTTTAGCTTCTGCGCGAATTCACTAGGCATTTCTTAATGGTGGATTATGCTTAAGATGTCCAGTTGGAAACCCAGTGCTGGAACATGTACATTGTCTTATAGGGACCAAAGAAATCTCCTTTCAAGACAGCCACTAAAGCAGATCTCAGAAACTTGTCACTGAAGTTTATTTTTTGAATGCCAGTTATCAACTAAAAGAGTATCACAGGTGCAAGGCCTTTTAGTAAACCCCCATGTCTGACCTCCTGCAAGTCAAAAGTGGTACTTAGTATGACCGCATCATTCACCTGTAAAGTAGTGACTGAAGTTAACTTGAAACAGTCCATTATGTTGCCCATTTTCTTTAACTACCAGACCACCAATGAGCTCTTAATTTCCATTACACTACAGTGAAAAGGCCTTTAGGTAACCAAAGTCTTCACCCCAGAGAGCTTTTCTGTTGTGTACTATTTTCTGAATCTAGGGAGGCAGGAATTTACCCTTAACTCCCAGGGCCTATTCTACCAAGGAAGTGGCCATATCTACTTTTTCTTGAGAAATACTTCAGTAGACAGTATTTTGTTATGTTGTGACTTGGTTTATCAGTAATACAGTCCTTTGGTATTAGATTGTGGGAGATACAAAAGAGGGAAAAAGGTAAATCTTAAAAAATATATTTACTGTTGGCAGTTTTTCTTACTGAGATTACTTGCCAGTGTGTTTTTTTTTTGGGGGGGGGGGGGTTAGACTTTTTAGTTGCAGTATTTCATGTCTTTATTACTGGTACAGAGGGTAGCAATATTGCCCCATAGCAAGAGCTGCTGTGCTTCAGTGTCTGTATGTCATTTATGTTGGTTTTCTCTGAATGCTCATGTTTCTAAATTCTAAACACATGCATTTGGTGAATGGACACTATAAACTGGCCATTGGCATGAGACAGTGTGCATGTATGTGTGTAGTGTGAAAGGACAACCTTGGCAGGGCTATCAACCCAGCAGTATAACCATTGGCTCTAGATGATTGCTCCTGTTGATGTGACACCTCAACCTCGTTTACAAAGATGGGGAAAAAGGGGGCTATGGATGGATGGATTTTGTCTTTGACATGCTGAGATATCTGTACTAAATCTATTGTAGGATTTGTTTTAGATTGGTTTGAGAAAGTTTTAGCATCGCTATACTGTTATGTTTCAGAGAGATGATCAGAAAAAAAATGTACTTAGCTGAGTGCAAAAAGTATGCCTGGCTAAAGATTTCATGTGTGTACACAAGTGCACACGTGCTTGAGAAAGGTTGGACACCTGAGTACAGTTTTAAAATTAGAAATATTTCCTTTTCTTTGTCATCATTTTCTTTTTCCAGTGTAAAATTATTAAACTTCATTAGGCAAGCAGGTTTTGAATAATGGCTTTGTATACAGAGTAAAATAATTTGCGTTGATGGTCACACAAACATGGTTTCATGAAATATCATTCACTGGTGTGGGAGTACATAGCTTATTCACTGCAACACACACCACAACACATCTGAAAGTGTTTTGTCATTCATGGGGGAATAGCAGTAGTAGGTCAGGTCCATCATACCTTTGTTAATGCTGGTACACTGTTAGTCATAATTAAATACATATACAGTGGATATAAAAAGTGTACACACCCATGTCAAAATGCCAGGTTTTCATGATATAAAAAATGAGACCACAATGAATCATTTCAAAATTTTTCCCACCTTTAGTGTGACCTATAACCTGTACAATTCAATTGAAAAACAAATCTGTTAGGGGAAAAATATAAAAAATAAAAAACGTACAATAAGCTAGTTGCATAAGTGTGTACACACTTAAACTAATACTTTGTTGAAGCACTTTTTGATTGATTTAATTACAGCTTTCAGTCTTCTTTGGTAGGAGTCTTATCAGCATGCCACATCTTGACTGGGCAATATTTGCCTACTCTTCCTTGTAAAAGTGCTCCAAATCTGCAAGATTGTGTGGGCATCTCTTGTGCACAGCTCTCTTCAGGTCACCCTACAGATTTTCTATTGGATTTAGGTCTGAGCTCTGGCTGGGCCATTCCAAAACTTTAATTTTCTTCTGGTGAAGCCATTCTTTTGTTGATTTGGATGTATGCTTGGGGTTATTGTCGTGTTGAAAGGTGAAATTCCTCTTCATCTTCAGCTATCTTGCAGATGCCTGAAGGTTTTGGGCCAAAAGTGACTGGTATTTTGAACTGTTCATAATTCCATCCACCTTGACTAAAGCCCCAGTTCCAGCTGAAGAAAAGCAACCCCAAAGCATGATACTGCCACCACCATGCTTCACCATGGGGACAGTGTTTTTTTGGTGATGCAAAGTGTTATTTTTGTGCCAAATGTACCTTTTGGAATTGCGGCCATAAAGTTCCACCTTGGTCTCAACAGACCATAACACATTTTCCCACATGCTTTTGGGAGACTTGATGTATTGTTTTGCAAATTTTAGCTGCGCATGGGTGTTTTTCTGTGTAATAAAAGGCTACCGGTTTGCAACCCTACCCCATAGTCAGGATATGTGGAGAATATGGGAGATTGTTGTCACATGTAGTACACAACCAGTGCTTGCCAGAAATTCCTGCAGCTCCTTCAGTGTTGCTGTAGGTGTTTTGGCAACCTCCCTGACAAGTTTTCATCTTGTCTTTTCATCAATTTTGGAGGGACGTCCAGTTCTTTCCAACGTCACTTTTGTCCCATATTCACTTTTTGATGACTGTCTTCACTGTGTTCCATGGTATATCCAATGCTGTGGAAATTTTTTGTACCCTTCTCCTGACTGATACCTTTCAACAATGAGATCCCTTTGATGCTTTGTAAGTTCTCTGCGAACCATGGCTTTTGCTGTATCAGGCAACTGAGTAAATGTCAGGAAAATCCTACTAGGACAGCTGAGCTTTATTTGGGGTTAATCAGAGTCTCTTTAATTGATTGCAGGTATGTACCCAAGAAGACTGAATGCTTAAATTAAATAAAAAGGTGCTTCAACAAAGTATTAGTTTAAAGGTGTGCACACTTATGCAACCAGCTTATTGTATGTTTTTTATTTTTTATATTTTTCCCCTAACAGATTTGTTTGTTTTTCAATTGAATTATACAGGTTATAGGTCGCATTAAAGGTGGGAAAAGTTTTAAAATGATTTATCTTGGAATTTTTTTATATTACAAAAACCTGGCATTTTAACAAGGGTGTGTACACTTTTTATATCCACTGTAATTTCAGTTGACTTGGTGTTTAATTTGACTGCCTTTTGTTGTCGTGTTACCCCATAGCTGTAAACCTTCCATTTCCAAAATGTGTAACATTAGCTTTCTTAACGTGAAACAAGTGGGCAAAATGTGGAACAACTTCAGCTAGGAAGCTCAGAACATAGAGGATTATGGTAAGTCATAACCTGTTTATTTTGTGTTCGAGACATGGGTGCCAAGAAATTCATCTTGAGAGTGACAACCTTTTTGGCACATGACTTGTCCTTATATGAGAGTCTTGCCTCCAGTTTTATAGTGTGACTACATCTCTCACATGAAGTATTTGTTTCAGGAGTAAGTGGTTATTAGTATACATGAGACAATTGCTGCATTGCCTCAAGATGCCCATTTCTGTCAGGTTGGCCAGAGAGATAATGGAAAACTGCCCGTCTATGAGAGCAGGCTCTTACTGTATATTTTATTAGGGAAGGAATGGGTTAATTTGACATTACTGTGAGACTACAAACCTATACTTTCTGTAGGCTAATGATGATCAGTAAGGCTGGTCAGCGCACAACTGAGTTGATCCTAGAGCAGCAGAAAAGTTTGAAAGGCTTTCATGGACTTTACTTGACCAGAAACCATAATCTGTGGGAGAAAGTAAGCTATGGTCATTAAGGGATTTGATTAGTTGGGACTGTATGCATCTTTCCAGAATTTTAGATAGGGGTGACAGGATCAGTAATTAGTCAGGTCTGTTAAGTTACTGACTTTTTTGTGGAGGAGGATTATAAATAATTTTTTCCAAATTGCTGGTACATAGTTTTCAAATATGGCTCTACTGAGTGGGATGAAGATGGTGAAATGCTATGTATAAGGCTGTCATTTTTAGGTATTCTGTTGGTAGGCTGTTACCTACCAGAGTTGTTGGCTTTCATTTTAGTAATTTTCTTTTACTGCTGCAGTAGGGACAGATGTGGGAATGAAATATCATTAGTATTATGGGTTTCTGGGATGGTAGATCGGAGTTTTGCTTAGTGATTGTTTGGACTGAGTTAATGAAGTGGTTTAAACTACGTTGGAATGCTATCTGAACTTTATTAATTAAGAGAGGAAGTGGAGGTTTGCCACGGGCGTAACAGTGTTTTAATGGATGACCAAAAGAGAGTGGTGATGTTTTGATGTGAGTTTTGGAAGTTTGAGAAATAGGATTATTTTTTCTCATTGTTTATTTGCTACTTAGGTTTTGTAGGGTTCTGCATTCCTGAAGGGCTCTTTCATTTTTGGTTTTGGCACATTCTTTCCAGGCATGGTTTCTCTGTCTGTGTTGTTATAGTTTGGTTTTGCAGTTAAAGTAGGTGATTGCTTAATCTGGAGGTAGAGTTTTAAGCAGTTTCCAGTTGTATTGTGAGAGGACTGAGCTGAGTTATTCAGTGCTGATTTTTTTTTTTTTTTTTGCAAAATCATTTGTAGATTACTTGTCTAGGGATATTTGTCTGTGTCTTGGGAAGTGGTCACTGATAGTGTCTGACAGGGCTCCACTGGAAGTTATGGCATCTGGTTTATTTGTGAGAATCCAGTTGTGCAGTTTCTCTGTTTTTTGATTGTATACTCAAAAGGTAGTATTTATCAGCCATGAGAAGCCAAATAAGTGCATGCTGGGAAAAGTTATGTAATTTTGTTTCTAGTCAATGTTTGTATCTGCCATTATTATGGTTTGCAGAGCTATTTTGCTGTTTATCTAACATAGGGTGTCTTCAAGTGTAGCTGCATTATTACCTGGGGAAATAACGTCATATAATACAAATGGATTTGTTCTTGTTGATTGTTAATGAGGTGGCTAGGACTTTAGTGCTTTGGAACTGTGGGAGTTGGTGAGGATATGTAGTTATTCTGGGAAGTTCTTGAATATAACTGCTGTGTCACCCCCACATTTGTGTTGTCTATCAGAAATGACCACATTATATAATGTCCTTGGGGGAGTAAGTCATTATTGCTTATTTTGGGTTTCAGTTGCTACTGTTGTGTCAAGGCTGTAATGTTCTAGACATTCATGGAGGTCTATAGTATTATTGCAGATGCTTTGGAAATTTATATTGGTTAGGAGAAGATTGGGGTCTTTAGTTTGCAGAGGGGAGTGAGATCGGCTGCTTGGGTAGAGGTAGTCGGTGTGGCCTGTGGGATAGTGATGGAGCTAGGGTTGGAATGAATGGCACAACTGAGTTTGTTTGGTGGTTGTATTATGCAATGGGTGATAATTTTTGGATTTGGTTGTGTTAATTAGTGTTGTGTGGAGTCTTTTAGTTGTTTTTTATGTGTTTATATCTATGCAGGTGCAGTAGTTTCATGTGGTTAGAGTTCAGGTGGTATGAGGGAGAAGTGAGATTTGTTTGTGTTGTGAGTTGTAAGCATTAGGTGAATCACTGTGTGGGTATGTGTGCATATAAAAGTTTGTGATATGTACAAGTGAGATTAGAATAGTCATGAGTAGTTGCATGTATATCATTGATTGTATTTGGCAAATGAAGGTAATGTAGATGAAAGGCTCCCTACTGAAATGTCCGCACTCAAAATGCTGACTGCCGACAAGCCAAAAAAAAAAAAGACTGGAAAGACAGGAAAAAAGTGAATTTCAAAAATTGCTCTTCTCCTTTAAACTTCTTTTTGCAGGGGAAACACATTTCCCTTGCAGTCCCCCCCCCCCCCCCACCAAACTTACTCTGAGATTACCATATCTTGGAGAAAAGGGAATGTTCCAAGAAATGGCATCTCAGACTTCGTATATGCATGTCCATTCTTTCGCCCATTTTGTCTCTGTATTTCAGGACTTGCTGTAGCAGGTCACAGCATTTCAAATGGTTACCAGATAAAAAGGATGGAAGGATTTTATTAGTGAGGAAGAGTGTGTGGAAGAAAGAGGTATACTGTGATAAATATGAAGAGCGTGGTATTGGGATGGAGAATGATTATGCCTGGTAATAATGGCAGTGTGGGGTCTGTTAGAATTATTGTGTTGTATTGTATGTTGGAGAGACGATGGGTCTGGAAGTGGTACATGGGGGAAGCAGTTTGTTTGGACATTTGTGAGGTGATAGACTGGATGTTGGCCATAGATTGAAGTGGACAGGGTGAACAGGAAAGGTAGGAGAAGATAGATACATATAAATGTAGATGAAATGAGGGTAGGTGTGATTTGGGGTGAGGTAGGGCAATGGAGTGGAGCCCAAATGAAGCAAGGGTGGAATGGAGTGGGACCTCACACCCAGACTGTTGAGATGGTCTATCAGTGGAGAAGAATCTTAACTAGATAAGAAGAGAGGCAAATGCTGTGCTTCTCGGAGAGAGACTTTCTGTATGCAAAATGCAGAATTTACTTTCAGGGCATTTACGTGGAAAATTGCTGCTACTTGTAAAGGGGAGATCTTATCTAAAGTGCTATCTGTGATTATTGTAATATGTTAAGGGACAGCAGTGAGTCCTTACTTGACACTATGTTAACTATATAGGTCCAAATGCAGAGATAAGTCAGCAAGCAAAGGAGAGTAGTATTGCTGAAACTGAAATTCTGAAGTCTTGGTGAGTACCTTCATGAGGTAGACCCTGTTTTTCACAAAATCTCACCATAGCTAGACTGTAATTTATATACCATATATTATGGACAGAAGTAGGTCAAAAATTAAAAAGGTAGCTGGGTGCACAAGACCCAGGATAAAAAAAAAGTGTCCTATCTTGGTAGGCGCACTTGTGCCAGGACTGAAAAAAATTACCATGTAGAATCCTCAAAATATGGAAATATCCCTGCAATGGGGCCAGGCCCGGGGAAAGGATCCCCCCATTGTAGAAGGAAATATTAGTCTACATAAACCACAAAAACTGAGACATAAAGACGATAGAGTGGACTATTGACAATAAGAAAAAAATTATGTATTGTTATTCTTATGCAAAAAGCCCAGAATTTCCAGACACAAGATATACAAAAAGAGTGAGAGAGAAATTAGAGGAAAGAAAAATACTTCCACAAGAAAAACTGTCAGAAGCTTCAAATAAGAATTTTTGTTCATTAATACAACAGATTTGTGAAAAACATTATATAGACCAAAAACAGTGATCTGTTTGAAAGAAGAAGCATTTAAAGAAGTGTGAAAATATAAACAACAAAACATACAGATTTTTGAAAAGTATAAAAAAGAAATACGGACGTGGAAAAAGAGAGCTTCGATATGGTGCAATATTTATGCAAAGTCAAAATCCAAATTAATCAATACAAAAATGGCAGCCCCAAAGATATTTGAAGAGAAATACAGGCAAATGCATCCAGATATGGAAAGTTTCACAATAAAAAAATATATTACAGAGGGAATATAGAAAGAAAAGGTTAGTAAAGTAGAAGTTTAAAAAAAAAAAAGAAGCTGAAGTCATGGAGTGCTTGCGAAGTGAAGGATTTGGTGTAGAAGGTGTAACACAGGTTACATCACAGCATAATGTAATGAGTCTCCAAAGTAAGGAGAAACAGGAAGATCAGGAGACATCTGAAGAAGAAATATGGACATGGGAAAGAAAGAGAGATTTAATATGGTGTAATATTTATGCAAAGGAGAAAGCAAAACTAAGCAATGCAAAAAGAGCAGCACCAAAGATATTTGAAGAGAAATGTAGGCAAAGGAATCTGGACATGGAAAACTTTGCAATACAAAAACAATTTGTTTGTGTCTTTCGGCTTTTCCCGGTTAGGGGTCGCCACAGTGGAACTCTGGTCCATTAATGATTGGCAGTTGATTTTTACATACCGGCTTGCCAGGCCTGACGCACAGCCTTCAACGAAGGTACGCCCATTCACGCATGTCTCCACGCAGAAGACGCTCTAGCTGAGAATCGAACTGGCAGCATCTTACTGTGAGGCGACAACACTACCACAGCACCACCACCGGGAAAAGTAGAAAAGAAGATTAGTAATGGAGAAGTTAAAGAAATAGAAACTGAAGTTATGGGGTACCTGCGAAGTGAAGGATTCAATGTACAAAATCTAACTCAGAAAGCACCAGCAGGATAGAGCAAAATACATCCAAATTGAGGAGAAACAAGTAGAATGGGAAGCAGTTGGTCAGTTGCCATATGAAGATATTTTAGAGCCTTCCACAGGAAACCAGTATAAATGTTCACTTGAAGCTGGAAAGGGAAGTAACAGGAAATTGTGGGAACTCTGATGCAGTCAATGATGAGGAGTGATAGGCTAGTGAGTGCCCATATGACAGAGCAATGGATAGCACAGGATGAAATTGAAGAGAATGTGTCACAGGAAGAATGTTGTATAGAAGGCCTGCAGAAAATGGAGAACAAAAAATGTGCCCCAAGTTTAGAAGAAAATGAGCTAAGGCAAGAGTTGCTTGATTTAATATAGATAGATAGACATAGTAAGATCAATGAAAAAAATAGACAGCAGGAGGTCAATAAAACACCAAAAGTTAGAAGTTTGATAAAACAAATGAACCCAGTAATTAGGACTGTCCATAGAGATCCATGCGATATAACAGAAGTAAACAGGATATATTACCATGCAGATAAATTAGTAACTGATAAAATTCTACCCCAAAAATACAGGGCAGTAAGGGAAATGAAGGAGACAAATTGAATACTACCATGGAAGTATTGAATAGCGAAGACTATAAAGCAATTAAGACAAGAAGTGTTACTGTTTAGAAGAGAGGGAACAGGTCAACAAGAACAGTCAGAAAGAGAGACATGATAAAAGCAACGCACAATATTATAATGGATCAGGATTTGTCATGCACTATCACAAGTAATAAACTAAAAATATCAGCACAGGCAGAAAAAATAGAAGATACACAGATAAATATAAAGAAAAAGTACAACATAAGTACTTGATTGATGACCTAAAAAGGTTTATACAGAATTGGGAAACACGGTAAAAGGAATTGAAAGACCACCAAAAAAGAAGAAATAACATTTTGGAGAAGTATCTATGAACATCCTGAGGAACATAACAAAGATGATAAATGGATAGAAGAAGTAAAATAGAGAATAAGAAGTTCAAAGGTACAGGATATGAAATGGGATGAAGTAACAGCCAGAGAGATTGAAACAAATTTAAGAAAAAACTCTAATTGGAAAACCCCAGGCCCAGATGTAGTACCTAACTTTTGGTTAAAAGTATTAACATCTTTACGCAAAGATGTAGCCACGAGTAAGAACTATTTGTATGTGTATCCCAAACAGACATCAACCTGGCTAACAGGAAAAACAATGCACCTACTGTATACTGAAAGGCATAATAATGTGGCAAGACTGTTGCATTGAAGGTTGTGCAAACATTATAGTTTTGAAGTGGTTGAAAAACATCGGAAACATGAGCCACAAAGCATCATAAAAAATGACGGTCTACATCACATGGGAGCATCCATTACCAACAGTTCAAAAGAAAGATGCTAGAAAACCGGATGTAGTGGTCCAAGAAAAGAAGACAAAAGTAGCATTGATCATTGCAATCACCACACTCAGTGACTGCAGTGTGTTGCATGCAGAGAGACACAAGAGTCATAAAATATCAGGATCTGTAGGCAGAAATGAGAGTAGTGTGGAAGAAAGATACCCAGACAGTTCCAATAGTAGCGGGAGCAATGGGTCTTATAAAAAAATAATCTACAATCGTATTTGGATACGTTACCGATCCATGTAACCCTGTACGGATTGCAGAAGGAGTCATTACTGGGCACATTACAGATGCTGCAAAGAGCACTTTTGGCTGACATCAGAGATTGAAACAGTACTAATTTCATGATCTTTAATCATACTTGGACTTTGGAATAGGGTCCATTCCCGTCATGGTATTTGTTGTGTCTTTCGGCTTTTCCCGGTTAGGGGACGCCACAGCGGAACTCCGGTCCACTAATGATTGGTAGTTGATTTTTACGTGCCAAAGTACCAGCCCTGATGCACAACCTTCAACGAAGGTATGTCCAGTCATGCATGTCTCTACGCAGAAGACGCTCTAGCTGTGAGTCGAACCGGACAGCGTCTTACTGTGAGGCGACAATGCTACCGCAGCACCACCACCTTAGAAACCCAAAAGATTTGGAGAAATTAAAAAAGGGAATAAACAGTACTATTTTAACAGCATGTGATGCTGGTTTTGTGGTGTCTGCACTGGCTGCCAGTTTGGTAATGGATTTCCTTCAGAGTTCTGGTGTTAAGAGTACTTGGCACCACACAGCATGCGTCCCCTTACCTGAAACAAACCTACCTAGAATCTCCCACAGTAGTCAGCCTTTAATAGTTTACTTAAAACTCATCTGTTTCATCTGGTATATGAACATAAGTGATCTACAATGAAATCCAGACTTTTAATACAGCATTTGGTAAATTTGTACATTTTTTAATTTGTTATGCTTTTATATTGTCATCATATTTTAAGAGATTTTATAAATTTGATTTTTTTACTGAATTTCCTCCTACCTCCAAAACATGTTGGTTAATTGTCTTGTCTAAACTGTCCATGTGGATTACTTCCACCAGTACCCTTCTTGTTAGTGGGTCATTGCACTTACTAGATTAACAGCAAAATATATGTTTTATTAAGCCCTGATAACTTTGGCAAAATGTGTGTGTATTACAGAATGGAGACAAAAGGTAATACCTGTGTATTCTGTCACAAAGTAATATAATATAATGTCAGAACAATGTAATCTGTGCACTATTGAAAAATAAAACAACCACATGTAAGGAAGAAAAGGCTTATCAACAGTTGCAGTTATCTGATGACAAAGTAAATGTGATGCCGAAATAAAACTAGTAGAATGCATACCAAGTAGTGGGCGCCATGGTGGTGCAGCGGTTAGCGTTGCCGCCTCACAGCAAGAAGCTTTCCAGTTCGATTCTCAGCTGGGGTGCCTTCTGTGCAGAGTCAGCATGTCCTCCCTGTGGTCACGTGGGTTTCCTCCCACATCCCAAAGACATGCTGTAGGTGGACTGGACACTCGAAGTTGGTCCTAGGTGTGAGTGCCTTCTGTGGAAGGTTGGGCACCGGGCTGACAACTTGACACCGTCAAACTCCACTGCCAATCATGAGTGAGCAAATGATCTGCTGTGGCAACCCCTAACCAGGAAAAGACAAAAGAAGAAGAAGAATGCATACCAAGTAGTAAAAGGTACCAGAGTAGAAGTGGGTCAGGAGAATGCTGATAGCAGATTAGAAGCTGTGTTTGAGTGGTTGTGAAAACATTTAAATATCAGATGTCAGGGCATGCATTGGATGTTTTGCAAAAGGTTAAACTTTGTTATGCTTACTTTTAAATATTCCTTTGAGCTTATGAGGAATAGGACAACAACACTAATGAAATTGATTATAAAACAGTTAAATATATCATACCAGTATGGTGGGGCAAAAGAAACCTTGTGGGTATAGTAAAGTAAGGTATTTGGTTGAGTAGTTGTGAAATGGTGCACAAATTAGTGCATACAATTAAAAGTGAAGTTAGGAGAATCAGGAATGGAGAAAACAAAAGCTTGGCATGAGAACAGGAAAAGTAAACCAGTAGTAGTCGATGTAGCATGAGGTAGAAGCTGAGTGGTTTAGTAACTTCTTGCAAGCAATAGTGACTGACAGAGTGAGTCTACTGGGGAATTAATGCCCACCCTTGGCAGAGGAGGATCTCTATATCCCTGGAAGGGTGTTATTTTCCCCAGTAACACCAGTAACATTCACCCTGGAGGGCATGATAATGCTTGGACAATGGATTGTCTCTTAAAATTGATTCACATTTGCTTTTTTATTTGTATATACATTATTTTATGTATTGGTGCAAAGTGGTTTCTTTGTCTGATGTTTCAAAGTTGCTCTAGTATACGTAATTGCTAATGAAGGAAGTAGTATGCATCTAAAATTCAGGTTTTGTGCAAGTGTTTAATGTCAGTACACTCTCTCTCTCACACACACACACACACACACACACACACACACACACACACACACACACACACACACACACACACACACACACAAACTCGCACAGATAAATATCGAGGCAGAGACAGACACACCCACACACAAATGCACATATGCATCCCCAGACACACACACATATATATACATATGAAACACACTCACACACAGAAATGCAGCAGAAAATTACTGCCACTTTCTTGAATGAATACCCTTCATTTGTCACTGTGATCAGAGTGAAAAAAAATCATACAGTACAAAGCATTTCATCCTCTCCCCAACTGTTCTTGATTTTGTAGAACATCCCCGATTTGCCTCCTTTATTTTGTGGTAGGTCACTGAGGATTACAGTTGGTTTGTAATGCCAGGCATTTTAGTTTAATATATCTTATTGTTCATATTAACCGGTGGTGGTGCTGCGGTAGCATTTTCGCCTCACAGTAAGACGCTGTCCGGTTCGATTCTTAGCTAGAGCGTCTTCTGCGTGGAGACATGCGGGAATGGGCGTGCCTTCGTTGAAGGTTGTGCGTCAGGCCTGGCAAGCCGGTACGTAAAAATCAACTGCCAATCATTAGCGGACTGGAGTTCAGCTGTGGCGACCCCTAACCGGGAAAAGCTGAAAGACACAAACAAACATTGTTCATGTTATCTGAGTTGATGAATTCTTGCGCAAAAAGAGTTGCGAGGTGTGTGCTCTCTCTGTCTGTTGCTCGCTCACTCTCTCTCTCTTCACACACAGGCTTTCTTTCTCTCAATTGCATTTTTTTCTTTAGTTTTCCACCTCAGTAATAGCAGCTCTTTTAAATTGTGCTTAGCAAGGGGTACGTGAAATTACAAGTCCCTGTAACTCTGATTGCAGTTACTTTTTGCTAGCTGAGTGTTTTTTTCTTTACTTTTTTAATGATTGTTATTATTTTTTGCTTGCTAAACACCCAAAGTTACATTTAGCAAGCATAAAATAATTACACCTATGTTTTTTTTCAGTCCCTGCATTGTAGCAGCTAAATATGTTGTTGTGAAGTGTAGGACTTGTTTTTTTACCTGTATATTAACACCATGTTGAAGATTCATTCTCTAATAGGGTTGACAATGTACATTTATCGTATTGTCTAAAATAAAAGCAAAGGTAGGGGTAGGGGTAAACGGGGTAGTCAGCCCAGGTGTTAGCTGGTGCAATCTGCAGTTTTTGATGGGGCTTTATTACAGTATAGGCATTCAGCAATGAATGACAGTACTATGTTTGGTGTCAGGGCTGAAGTGCTTAGTGGGTAGTTTGTTAATTATAGCAAACTATTTGCAACAAATCTTGTATTTATAGGAAGTAGTTTGCTACAGTTTAAAGCAGAACATTTTTTTTTAATAAAAAAGTTCTTTGTGGAAAAGTGCTATGGGATCTTTAAAATCCTTTTGAGAACAGAAAACTGGAAATCCTCTTAGGCATGTTATCCAAAAGTTGTTGTAAGAGTTCACTGCATACCTTTGCAATGACAGTATTAGAATATGGAACTTCTTGGATCAGAGGTAATGTCTGACCTCCCCAGTGTATGATACTAGCTAATGTGGAATGTTGATTGAATTTAGATAGCATAATTAGATGCAGTGCTTTTTTTCTGTTTAATGTTCAGTTTGATAGCATACTACAGAAGTGAGCTCAAGTTTAATGCACTGTCAGATGAACTGTATTAGTAAACTTTAGTACAGATGGACTGCAGGGCGTGTAATGGCCTAATACTTAAACCCAAGTAACTAGTGTCCCAGGCAGAGGTGGAAGAACCAACTCTTGATTATCGGAAGGTTAGACAGAGAGGAGGTTATGAGTCCTTTACCTGTAGTATTTCCAGTTAGGGGAAGAGTGTGAGTCTAAAAAGGCTAGTGGATCTTGTCTTTACTCTTTAGCAGTTTGCTGCATGCATATCCATACTTGAACTTGTATTCTTCAGGAAACAAGTAAACATAAGCAACCCTGCATTTTCCATCCTTCTGGCTTTGAAGGAATTCAGGTGGAAAAGTATTGTTATTGAGTTTAGGAGAAGATATTCTGTATGGTCTCCCCTGCCTTCACTGTCTGACTCTTAGATGTAGTGTCTGCAGGGGTGTGACCTTTTTATTATTTATGAAGTTTCTGACAGAGTCTTGGAGGTGGAAAGTTTTGTGTGAAAGCAAATGAGTAGCAGTCTGTAGGAGTAACAAATCCTCAGCAGTGTGGGTGTGGATATTCAATGTATTAGTAATGACTTTTATCAGAGCCACTCAATGGAAACTTCTACCGGAGGAGTGGACAATAACTAAAAAGGACAGCCTCACTGTGAATTGGACAGCATGAGGAAACTTAAAGAAAGAAACACGAAGTGGGAAAATGATGTTTCTGTTTCTGAGTTATGCATCATTTAACCTGATTTCCTCATAGAAAAACTAATAATTTGGCACTTGTTTAAATGTAAGATTGCTGTCCAGACAAAGAAAAAAAATGCTGTATTGTGAAGTGTAACATTGGTATTGAAATGCTTTACGTGTTGTATATTTTCTATCTGTTCTTAAAATCTGATTTAATTCTGTATTCCCTGGGCTGAACCAGAAAATGATTCAGATGGACCAGTGCTCTACCCTGGATAACAAATAAATAAAATGAAGGGTTGAGTGACCAATTAAGTGTGTCTGATTTGAATTGCTTCTCACTGTTGCAGGAATTCATGCTAGTAAAGAATTGCAGAAGAGTTTACTTGGTTAGTTCCTTTGTAGTACCTGCTTCAGGGCATAGTGCTGGACTTGTATTTTCAGTATTTAGTGTTTCCATGCAGAGGTAGGAATTCTGAGCCATGATTCAAAAACTTACTTCAAGTTATTATAATGCATACGGTCTCGGCACTGAGTGTGACAATTTTTAGAAAAAGAGTAGATAAAGAATTCTCCGAATGTTTTTTTCCTGCATAACTGCATAGTTCATGCATGATTGCCAATGTAATGGATGTTAAAGCAAAGCCTTGCACATAAGGGCAGTGTCCGTGTGCTAAGTTTCTAATTCACTGCATTCATGCTAAAACAGAGGAGAACAGCCCTTGCAATGTGTTGCTTGCCTATCTTTAGCCTAATGTGACTGTCACACAGGAGACACAGCCTATTGTTTCTTTGCAAACACTTCATTGCAATCCTGGCCTGCAAGATAAAAAGGCTTTGGAGAGTGGGAAAGAGCATTCTCAGCTATATGAGGATGAGATTTATTTTCTAAGTACTTATGATGCTGTTAGGTAAACATGTAAAGTTATTAAAAAGTCTAGAAAGGAATTTGTGAAGTAAAAATTAGAGCCTTGAGCTACTAAGTTTGAATAACTTCAGTCGACAGAAGAATATTTTACTAGCTTTCCCATGGGCATACTGTTGAAATAATAATTGCTTGCATTTACCTGCCCTTATTTTTGTTTCATGTTTTAGAGGAATGAAGAATGAAATCTCTTTTGTTAGCCCTCAAAAGTGTTTTTTTTTTCCTCAAAAATTTGAGAAGCTTTTAATGAAACTATGCCCTGTGTATCAGATTAGAATTTTGGCCAAAACTTTGCACACATCTCCAGCACTCCCTGATTCATTTTGTTTTCCTTCATTTATGTAATGATTGAAAAGGTGGTAACAGAAAGACCACAAGTTGAGTTCCACCACCTACAGGTAACGTATCTCCTTTTTAAAGGTTCTGAACCAGTGTCTCACCTGTTCAACATTTTTCTTTTGTATGTGACAATTTGAAGGAGATTTCCAGCTGAGGTGTGTGTGTGTGTGTGTGCGCGCGTGCATGTGGTGTGTGTGTGTGTGTGTGTGTGTGTGTGTGTGTGTGTGTGTGTGTGTGTGTGTGTGTGTGTGTGTGTGTGGAGATGTGGGAGTAAGGTAGGTAGCAGTTAAGGTACAGTGGGATATACAGGGAAATGAATACATGCCAAGGTAGCATGATGTAACTTCAGCATCTTTCCTTTACAGAAGGCAATGACTGATAATTAAGGATGAAGTTTGAAGCA